>NW_025855249.1:0-1273 GCF_002878395.1 Capsicum annuum
AATAATTTAAGTTTTTAATTTTTGTGATTTATAATACTTTTTCTTTTATTTCAGCTTAAGTGACACTAATATAATTTCAAAAGTTAAAAGTTGTTAATTATGTGATTTGTGATGCTTTTTACATAATTTTTCAATAAGATATGAATACTTTCTCCATCCTAGTTTATGTGGCATAAATAAATTTTGACTGTCAATCAATTTTTTATATTTTTTTTGTATATTTTTAAATTCTTAATTATTGTAATTTACAATATTTTTTTATCATTTTCAAATAATATATGTTACTTCATGTCTTCCTCTATCGCATCCCATTTTGTGTTTATTTCCTTTTTTATGAAATATTATTAATTTTTTAATACTTAAATGACCATAATAATTAATTAGGGGTAATATAGTAAAATTACGATTGAAGCAGTGAAGCAGACATGTCTTAAATTATTGATAATAATTAACTAGAATTGATATCGCAAAATAACAATAAAAAAGAGTTGTGGAAAAATTTAAGCGGGCCTTGTATAAGATGTCAAGTTTATTTAAAATATCAAGGATTAATTTATCATTTTATGTCTACTTTTACCTTTTCTTATTAGTTAGAAAGAATTCACTACTCATATTTACTAGATATCGAGGGGCCCGTGATATATGTTATTTTTTATTCTTAATTTATGTGACGCGAATTGAATTTAAATAATCAATCATATTTTTAATATGTTTTAAAATATTTTAAATTGTTAACTATTGTAATTTATAATACTATTTAATATATTTTTCAAATAATATATTTTTTCGGTTATTTGGAATTGCATAAATAAAAGAAGTAAAATAGTACAGTCAATTGTGTTTTTAAAATAATTTATTTTTTTAATTATTGAGATTTATAATACTTTTCCTTCTATTCCAATTAAAGTGGCACTGGTATAATTTCGAGAGATCAAATATTTTATTTTTCTAAATTTTTTTAAGTTGTTAATTATTGTGAATTTTAGTATTTTTTACGTATTTTTTGAAATATATAATAAATTAGTTTTTTTTTTTTTAGATTTTTAAGTTGTTATTATAATTTATAATACTTTTTTCGTCTATCCCAATTTATGTGTCACAGTGCTTAGATGACCATAATAATTAATTAGGAGTGATATAGTAAAATCACGATACATGTCTTAAATGATTTGTAGTAACTAATTACAAGTGATATAACAAAATTACCATAAAAAGTACCTGTGAAAAAAATTTAAGTGAGCCTCATATAAGATATCAAGTTAATTTAAAATAT
>NW_025855250.1:0-1031 GCF_002878395.1 Capsicum annuum
TGGGTTAATTAGTGTAATACCCCAATCATTTCTTAAGTCTAAATCCATCTTTTGAGTGGATATATATGACTTCCAAAGTGATTGATGTTTAAACTATGTTGTATTTATCTAATTTCTACTTTTTGTCATGTAGAGCATTGAATAAGATTTCCATTTATACCAATTTCATTGAAATCCGACTTCGGACGAGGGAGTTACAGCCATTTCACTCAGTGATATCGGATTGCCCAGGTCTGACGGTCGACCTGGCGGACCGTCAGGTCCTTGGTGGACCGTCAAGTGTCCCGTCAAGACAAGGCAGTGACCCCTCTTCCTGGTGACCGTGTGACGGCCAAGATGGTGGACCATCCAAAAGTTGATGGGCCGTCAAGGGGTCCGTTAGGTCGAGACAGAATGTCTTATTTCTGGCCCTCGAGTGACGGACGACTTGGTGGACCGTTAGTTTCCTGACGGACTGTCACGTCGAGGCAAAATGTTCCTATTTTGTCACTCGAGTGACGGACGATCTGTTGGACCGTCAGGAGACTTGACGGACCATCAGATCGACCGTCACAGACCCCGCTCAGCAAATTTCAGCTTTTTCAAAAGGGCATTTTGGTCATTTCTGCTCCTTGTTGCCTTATATATACATCAAAGTAGTAAAGAGAAGATCATTTTCTCCTATTTCTCTCCAATTTCTCCAAGAATTTTCTAGAAAACTAGGGTTTTCTCTCAACCCAAAAGTCAAAACTCCTTCCAAGAAATTCAAGGATCTTCCATAGATTTCTCCAAGTTGTCCAAGAATTAAGCTTCCCTAGTCAAATACATCAAGGATCTTAGCTCAAAAATGTAGGGAAGAAGTTCCAAACAAGTTTCTACATCACCAAAATTATAATCCAAGGTATGTGGGGCTTGAACAAGAACACTCCTTTCGTTCTTGTGCCTAAAGATTTACTTTCTATTATTGATTTACATGATTTTGCAAGTGGGTTTATACACAAATTACTTTATTTATTATTTATGAGATTTGAGTTGAATAAGTTTGATATTTA
>NW_025855251.1:0-1602 GCF_002878395.1 Capsicum annuum
AATTATGGTTAAATCATTAAGTGGATAAGAGCGTGGGTATATAAGAATAAGTTAAACCCCTAGGTAGCATGTTGTTAGATAAGGTTTATATAAGCATAAGTGTTCTGTGTACCTAATTCACATTCTTGAATTTTGTAGTATGGAGAAGTCTGGGGAGTTGCTGTATGGTGTTCTATAGAGTTGAATTGAGGAAAAACAGGTAGGAAATATTAGCTTTTGGTATAGTTTTACAAATGTTGTTAAGTTGTGAGTTAAGTGATTAGAGGTGTAATGCTAGTATTTTAAGGAGTTGAAAATGGAGTGTTAAGTGTGTAGAAACATGGATGCCCATGCCCATGATAATGTCAGTCTTGTATCGATGACTTTGGGGGTTGGAGGAAGTTATGATTTGTTCCTCTAAAGGGAATATCCAAGACAGAATTTAGTGTCCTTATATTAAGATTGTTGAGGGGAGTTTGTGTTCATGTGTATACTGATACCCCTACTGTGTTGAGAGTTGTAGTTATAGATTTGATGAGGAGGATAGGTCCTCAAATCTAGGTTATGACTTTTATCTAAGGGGGAGATAGTGAATTAAGGTAGTTCCTTAATTTTTATCAGTGTGGCAAGTTGCGGGAAGGAGCCATGATAAATCTATTCCTATTCAAGCATATTACTCCTACTTCAATTTAAGAGGTCATTCTACCAATGTCTTATGTATTCAATTCCTTCCTATATCTAAGGTTTGAGTACTCTATGTAACTCATGTCACGTTTCCACCTCTAAACTAGAATCAATAATGTCCCTCAATGATCCAATATTCCAATTATCCAAGTTCTTTGTTATGTTGCTCATGAACCATAAATCTATGTCCCAAATTATGCTTGGTTCTACGAAACTATGTTTTCATATGTTATTGGTTTATTTTTTGTTGGTATCAGCCAAAATGATCAAGTTGTGTAAACTCATGACTATTTTGGCTCTGAAAATGAGAAGCAATAGCTTCGAGTAGAGGTTCTTCTCTCAATCATTGAATTCATGAATTTCAAACTTATGTTATACGACTCATGATCTAGGCACTCATGTTTACCGTTATGGTCTATCCTGAGGACTCATGCTATGTTGTGTTTATGTTAGAACTACTCTCTACTTATGATCCAGATAGTTGACATATGAAGCACTTTATGTCTATTGTGTCATATCTTCACCTCATGTCTCTCTTTGAGTAGTGTAATAAGTATAAGTTATAGTTTAATAGTGTTACTCCCATTCATGATGCTTATGCTCGGGTCCCTCAATGAACCTTCATATATTAGTGTGATGGTGGTTCTGGAAGTGTAGTAATGTCTTAGGAAGGGAGTAGATGATCTTTAATATGAAAATTTTGATGTGATTTCTTGAGCTAAGGTTATAGAAGAAGGGGGGAAAAGAAGATGAACTTTCGTTATGTGACATAGTTAAAAAGGAGTTACGTGGCAAAAATCTTAGTGAAAATGATTGAATTGGCTAGTCTTAGTGGGGAGATCCATGAAGTGGGTGTAGTAATGATAGGCTTGAATGTTGTGATTGATGAAAACACAAACCAATGTGCTATGTGGTTAGTACTCCCTGAATTAAAACCAG
>NW_025855252.1:0-26645 GCF_002878395.1 Capsicum annuum
ACCGCTTTACACTCCCACGAGAGCTGTAGATTGAGCGTTATCAACCACGCACATACCCTGCGCCCACCCCTAAAATTATTTGCTATAGCACACCAATTTTGCCAAATAATGTCTCGTTTGTGCCGTTTCACACGTTTGTCCATCCAATAGTCACGAAAAATTAAATGGACTACACTAGAATGATACCCAACCTCCCTGGTATGCCTTGGTTGATTTCTGGCCCACAGCATGCCCGAACCTCGGGCCCACCCCTAAAATCGTAGGCAATAGCACACCGATTTAATCGAGAATGCCCATCCTGCACCATTTTACCCATTTGTCCACCTAAATGACCATAAAAAAATTAAATGGACCACATTGGGATGATCCCCAACCTCCCATGCATGCCCCAATTGATTTTTGGCCCACATCATGCTTGGACCCCGAGCCATCCCCAAAACTGTAGACTAAACCACATCGATTTGTCTCGAAAATTCCTCATTCGCGCTGTTTTGCCCGTTGTACACCCAAATAGCCTCAAAAAATTAATCGAACCACATTGGGCTGATCCCCAACATCCCTAGCCCGCCCCAGTCAATTTTTGGCCCACAGTATACTCGGACCCCAAGACGACCCCTAAAATTGTGGGCTATAGTACACTGATTTAGCCTAAAAATGCCTCATTCATGCTGTTTTGCCTGTTTGTCCACCCAAATATCGAAAAAAGATTAAACGGACCAAACTGGGATGATCCTCTACCTCCCTGGCATGTCCTGGTCTAATTTCAGTCCATATCATGCCTGGACCCTAAGTCCACCCCCGAAAACGTGGGCTATAGCATACTGATTTAGCTAAAAAATGCTCCGTTTTCTCTATTTTGCCCGTCTGTCCACCCAAATGGCCACAAAAAAATAAATGAACCGCATTGTGATGATCTGAATTTTTGACCCACAGCACGATCGGACACCAGGCCTACACCTGAAACCGTAGTCTATAGCACACCAATTTGGCCTAAAAATGCCCTGTTCACGCCGTCTCTCCTATTGGTCCACTCAAATATGTACGAAAAATTAAATGGTCCATATTGGGATAATCCCCAACATCCCTGGCATGCCCCGATCAATTTTTAGCCCACAGGACGCTTAGACCTCAGGCCCACCCACGAAACCGTAGGCCATAGATCATCAATTTGTCCCAAAAATGCCTCATTCGCACCATTTCGCCCGTTTGTCCACCCAAGTATCCATGAAAAATTAAACGGACCACAGTGGGACGATCCTCAACCTCCTTGACATGGCCCGGTCAATTTTTGGCCCACAACAGGCCCGAACCCCGAGCCCACCCTCAAAACATGGGCTATAGCACACCGAATTGGCTTAAAAAAGCCTCGTTTATCCTATTTTGCCCATTTGTCCACCCAAATACTAGGTAAAATTAAACGGACAACATTGGGAAGATCCCCAACATCCCTGTCATGCCCCGATTAATTTTCAATGCACAGCACACTCGAACCACAGTCCCACCCACAAAACCGTGGTCTATAGCACATAGATTTTGCCCAAAAATGCCCCGTTGGCGTCGTTTCGCCCGTTTGTTTGCCCAAATGACCACAAAAATTAAACGGACCATATTGGGATGATACCCAACCTCTTTGGCATGCCTCGATAAATTTTTGGACCACATCAGGCCCAGACCCTAGCCCACCCCCAAAACCGTGGGCAATAGCACATCGATTTGGCCCGAAAATGCCCCATTCGCGCTATTTCGCCTGTTTGTCCACCCAAATGGCAATAAAAAATTAAACGGACCACACTAGGATAATACCTAACCTCCCTGGCATGCGCCGATCAGTTTTGGACCAAAGAACGCCTGGACCCCGGGCCCACGACCCAAACCATGGCCTATAGCACATCAATTTAGCCCGAAAATGCCCTGTTCTTGCTGTTTCACCCGTTTGCCTACCCAAATGGACAAAAAGATTAAATAAACCACACTGGGACAATCCCCAACCTCCTTGGCATGTGCCGATTGATTTTAGGCCCAGAACATGCCCAGACCCCGATCCCACCCCCAAAATCGAGGAAAATACCCCGTTCTTGCCGTTTATCTCATTTCTCCACACAAATATAAATAAAAAATTAAACAGACCATATTGGGATGATCCTAAACCTCCCTGGCATGGCCCCATTAATTTTAAGCCAAAAGCACTCCCGGACCCCGAGCTCACCCCCAAAATAGTGGGCTACAGCACGCTAATTTGGCCCAAAAATTCCCTGTTCGCGCTGTTTCACCCGTTTGTCCACCCAAATGGCCACAAAAATTAAACGGACCTTACTGGGACGATCCCCAACCTTCCTGGCATGCCCCGATCAATTTTTGGCCCACAGAATGACCGGACCTCGGGCCCACTCCGAAAACCGTAGGCTATAGCACACCGATATGGCCTAAAATTGTCCCATTCAACCCGCTTCGCCCGTTTGTCCACCAAATGGCCACGAAAAATTAAACGAACCACACTTGGATGATCCCCAACCTCCCTGGCATGCCCCAATCAATATTTGGGCCACAGCAGGCCTGGACCCCGAGCCCACCGCCAAAACCATAGGCTATAGCACACCTATTTGGCCCGAAAATGCCCCGTTCACACCGTTTTGCTCATTTATCCATCCAAATAGCCATAAAAAATAAAACGGAGCATACTGGGATGATCCCCAACCTCCCTGGCATACCCCGATTGATTGTAAGAACACAGCATACCCAGACCCCGGGCCCACCCTCGAAACCATGATCTTTAGCGCATTAATTTGGCCCGAAAATGTCTCGTTCACACCATTTCGCTCGTTTGTCCACCCTAATGGCCACGAATAATTAAACGAACTATACTAGGGCAATCCCAACCTCCCTAGCATGCCCCAATCAATTTTTGGCCCACAGCACGCTCGGACCCTGGGCCGACCCCTGAATTCGTGTGCTATAGCACATCGATTTAACTAAAAACTCCCCGTTCTCGCCGTTTTGCCCATTTGTCCATCCAAATGTCCAAAAAACATTAAACAGACCACACTGGGAAGATCCCTAACCTTCCTAGCATGCCGTGGTCGATTTAAGACCTACAGCACGCTCGAACCCTGATCCTACCCCTGACACCATTGGTAATAACACACCAATTTGGCTCGAAAATGCCCCGTTCATGTAGTTTTGCCTGTTTGTCCTCCCAAATTGCCACAAAAAATTAATCGAACCACACTGGGATGATCCCCAGCCTTCCTAGCATGCCTTGATTAATTTTTGGCCCACAGCACGCCCGGACCCCAATCCCACCCATGAAACCGTGGGCTATAGCACATCGATTTGGCCCAAAAATGCCCTATTCGTGTCGTTTCACCCGTTTATCAACCCGAGTGTCCACGAAAAATTAAACGGACCACACTAGGATGATCCTCAACCCCCATAGCATGCCCCAGTTGATTTTTGGCCCACTGTACACCTGGACCCCGAGCCAACCAGCAAATCCGTGGGCTATAGCACACCGACTTGGCTTGAAAATGCCCCGTTTGTACCATTTTGCCCGTTAGTCCATCCAAATGCCAGGAAAAATTAAACGGACCATATTTGGATGATCCCCAATATCCCTGGCATGCCCTGATATTTTTTTGATGCACAACATGCCTGGACCACGGCCGACCCCCAAAACCACGGGCAATAGCACACCAATTTGGCCTGAAAATGCCCCATTCGCGCCTTTTCACCCTTTTGTCCTCCCAAATGGCATTAAAAAATTAAACGGACCACACTAGAATGATCACCAATATCCCTGGCATGCAGGATCAATTTTGGCCCATAGCACGCCCGGACCCTGGGTCCACCACCAAAATCTAGGGCTATAGCACACCAATTTGGCTAAAAAATGCCACGTTCGTGCCGTTTTGCCCGTTTGCCAACCCAAATTGCCAAAAAAGATCAAATAAACCACACAGGGATGATTTTCAACCTCTCTAACATGGGCTGGTTGATTTTAGGCCCACAACACACCCGAAACCCGAGCCCAACTTTAAAATCGTGGGCTATAGCAAATTGATTTGGCTCGAAAATGCCCTGTTCATGCCGTTTCTCCTGTTTCTCTACCCAAATGTCCACAAAAAAGTAAACAGACCACACTGAGATGATCCCTAACCTCGCAGGCACAACCCGGTGAATTTTTGGCCCACAACATGTATGGACCATGGGCTCACCCCTAAAACTATGGGCTATAGCAGAACGATTTGGCCCAAAAATGCCCTATTTGTGTTGTTTTGCCCGTTTATCCACCCAAATGGCCATGAAAAATTAAACGGACCTCACTGGGATGATCCCCAACCTTCCTGCAATGCCTCAATCGATTTTTGGCACACAGAACGCTCGGACCCTGGACCCACCCCAAAAATCGTAGGCTATAGCACACCGATTTTGCCTGAAAATTCCCCATTCGTGCTGTTTCACCCGTTTATCCATCCAAATGGCAGAAATATTAAATGAACCACACTGGGATGATCCCTAATCTCCCTAGCATGCCCCGATCAATTTTTTTCCCACAGCACGCCTGGACCTCGAGCCCATCCCCAAAACTATAGGCTATAGCACACCGATTTGGATCGAAAACACCCAATTTGTGCCGTTTTGCCCGTTTGTCCACCCAAATGGCCACGAAAAATTAAATGGAGCATACTAGGACGATCCCCAACCTCCCTGGAAAGCCCCGGTAGATTTTTGGCACACAGCATGCCCAGACCCTGTGCCCACCCCCGAAACCATGAGCTATAGCACACCTATTTGGCCCAAATATGTCCCGTTCGTGCAGTTTCTCCCGTTTGTCCACCCAAATGGCCACAAATAATTAAACAGACCAAATTACAGTGATCCCCAACCTCCCTAGCATGCTCCGGTCAATTTTTGATGCACAACACTCCTGGACCCTAGGCCCACCCCCAAAACCATGGGCTATAGCATAACGATTTGGCTAAAAACTCTCCGTTTGTGCCGATTCGCCAATTTGTCCACCCAAATGACCACGAAAAATTAAACGGATCACACTAGGATGATCCCCAACCTTCCTGGCATGCCTTGGTTAATTTTTTGGCCCACAACACACTTGGACCCTGCCTACCCCCGAAACCGTAGGCTATAGCACACCGATTTGGCCCAAAAATGCCGCATTCGTGCAGTTTTGCCCATTTGTCCTCAAAAATGGCCATGAAAAATTAAACAGAGCACACTGGGATGATCCCCAGCTTTCCTGGCACGCCTGAGTCAATTTTTGGCCCACAGAATGACTAGGCCCACCCCTGAAACCATGAGCTATAGCACACTGATTTTGCTAGAAAATGTTTCGTTCGTGCTGTTTCACCCATTTAACTACCCCAAATGGCCACGAATAATTAAACGGACCACACTGGGATGATCCCCAACCTCCCTGGATTGTCCCAATTGATTTTTGGCCTGCAGCACACCTGGACCCGAGCCCACCCCTAAAATCGTGGGCTATGCATATGGATTTGACTGAAAATTCCCCGTACGAGCTGTTTCGCTTGTTTGTTCACCTAAATGGCCTTGAAAAATTAAACGAACCATATTTGGATGATCCCCAACCTCCCAGGCATGCCCCAATCAATTTTTGACCCACATCATGCCTAGAACCCGGGCTCACCCCCAAAACCGTGGGTTAAAGCACACCGATTTATCTCAAAAATGCCCCATTCACGTCGTTTCGCCTGTTTTTCCACCCAAATAGCCATGAAAAATTAAACGAACTATATTGTGATGATCTCCGACCTCGCTAGCAAACCTCAGTCAATTTTCCGCACACATCATGCCAAAACCTGGGCCCACCCTCCAAACTGTGGGCTTTAGCACATCGATTTAGCTAAAAAATGCCCCATTCGCGCCGTTTTGCCTGTTTGTCCACCTAAGTTGCCACAAAAAATTAAACGGACCATACTCGGATGATCCCCCGCCTCTCTAAAATGCCCTAATCTATTTTCATCTAACAGCACGCTCGAACCCTGGGCCCACCCCCAAAACCCCAGGCTATATCACACCAATTTAGCTTGAAAATGCCTCGTACGCGCCGTTTCACCCATTTGTCCACCCAAATGGCCACGAAAAATTAAACAGACCACGTTGGGATGAGTCCTAACCTCCCTGGCATGCCTCGATCGATTTTTGTCCAACAACACATCCAGACCTTGAGCCTACCCCCAAAACTGTGGTTTATAGCACACCGATTTGGTCTAAAAATGCTCGATTCGCACCATTTTGCCTGTTTGTCCACCCAAGTAGCCACAAAAAAATAAAACGAACCACACTGACATGATCTCTAACATCCCAAGCATGCCCCGATCAATTTTTGGCCCACAGGACGCCCGGACCCTGAGCCCACCCTTGAGACCATATGCTATAGCATATGATTTGGCCCAAAAATGTCTCGTTCGTGTTGTTTTGCCTATTTGTCCATCCAAATGGCCACAAAAAATTAAACAGAACACATTCAGATGATCCCCAACCTCCCTGGCACGCCCGGACCCCAAACCTACCCCCAAATCTATGGTCTATAGTACACCAATTTTTCCCCAAAACATCCCATTCGCACCGTTTCGCCCGTTTATCAACCCAAAAATACCTCGGTTGATTTTCGACCCATAGCATGCCAGACCCCAGGCCCACCCCCAAAACCGTGGGCTATAGCATACCTATTGGGCTCAAAAATGCCCCATTCGCTCTGTTTCGCCTGTTTGTCCACCCATATGGCCACAAAAAATTAAATGGACCACATTGGGATGATACCCTACCTCCTTGGCATAACTGGATCAATATTCGGACCATAGCACGCCTGAACCTCAGGCCCACCCCTAAAATTGTGGGCTATAGCACACCGATTTGGCTTAAAAATGCCCCGTTTCACCCGTTTGTACACCCAAATGGCCACAAAAAATTTAACAAACCATAATGGGATGATCCCTAACCTCCCTGGCACACCCCGATCGATTTTTGACCTATAGAACACCTTGACCTTGGGCCCAACCCTAAAACAGTGGGCTATAGCAAATCAATTTGGCCCGAAAATGCCCCTTTCGCGTTGTTCGTGCCCATTTGTCCAACCCAATAGCTACAAAAAATTAAACAGGCCATACTGGGATGATCCCCAACCTTCCTGGCATACCCCAGTCAATTTTTGGCCCACAACACTCCTGAACTTCAGGCTCACCCCCGAAACCATGGGCTATTACAAACCGATTTGGCCCAAAAATATCTCGTTCATGTAGTTTCGCTTGTTTATCCACCGACATAGCCAAAAAAAATTAAATATTCCACAATAGGATGATCCCCAACCTCCCTGTCACACCCTAGTCAATATTTGGCATACAACACGCCCGACCCCGGATCCACCCCCAAAACCGTTGGCTATAGCACTTCGATTTGGCCCAAAAATGCCCCGTTTGCTCCATTTCGCCCGTTTATCCATCTAAGTGGCCATGAAAAGTTAAACGGACAACAATGGCATAATCCCCAACCTTCCTGGCATGCCCCGGTTAATTTTTGTCTAACACTAAACCCAGACCTCGGGCCCACCTCTAAAACCCTTGGTTATAGTACACTGATTTGGCTCTAAAATGCCCTGTTCGCCCCATTTTGCCCATTTGTCCACTCAAATGGCCACAAAAATTGAATGGACCATAATAGGATGATCCCCAACCTCCCTGGCATGCCCTGATCAATTTTTGGCTAATAGCACACCCAAACCCGGACCCACCTCTGAAACTGTGGTCTATACCAATTTGGCCCAAAAATTCCCCGTTCGCGCCGTTTCGCCTGTTTGTCCACCCAAATGTCAACAAAAAATTAAACGGACCTCACTGGGATGATCCTAAACCTCCCAGGTATGCCCACAGAACGCTCGGACCCCGAGCCCACTCCTAAAACCATAGGCTATAGCGCACCGATTTGGTCCAAAAATTGACCCATTTATCCCGTTTCACCTGTTTGTCCACTAAATGGCCACGAAAAATTAAACGAACCATGATGGGATGATACCCAACCTCCCTGGCATGCCCCAGTCGATTTTTGGCCCACAACAGGCCTGGACCCTAAGTCCACCGCCAAAACCGTAGGCTATTGTACACCTATTTGGCCAGAAAATGCCCTGTTCACACCATTTTGCTCATTTATCCATCCAAATAGCCACAAAAAAATAAACGGAGCACACTGTGATAATCCCCAACCTCCCTGGCATACCCCAGTTGATTTTTAGCACATAGCATACCCAGTTAATTTGGCTCGAAACTGTCTCGTTCGCACCATTTCGCTCTTTTGTCCACCCAAATGGCCACGAATAATTAAACGAACCATACTGGGGAGATTCCCAACTTCTTTAGCATGCCCCGATCAATTTTCATCCCATAGCACACCCGGACCCCTGGCCAACCCCTGAAGCCTTGTGCTATAGCACATCAATTTGGCTAAAAACTCCCCGTTCGCGCCGTTTCGCCCATTTGTCCATCCAAATGTCCACGAAAAATTAAACAGACCACACTGGGAAGATCCCCAAGCTTCCTGGTATGCCGTGGTCGATTTTTGACCTACAGTACGCGCAAACCCCAATCCTACCCCTGACACCATTGGTAATAGCACCAATTTGGCTTGAAAATGCCTCGTTCATGCTGTTTTTCCTGTTTGTCCACCCAAATGGCCACGAAAAATTAATTGGACGACACTGGGATAATCCCCAGCCTCCCTAGCATGCCTTGATTGATTTTTCGCCCGCAGCATGGACGGACCTCATGCCCACCCATGAAACCGTGGGTTATAGAATATCGATTTGGCCCAAAAATGCCCTGTTTGTGCTATTTCACCCGTTTGTCAACCCAAGTGTCCATAAAAAATTAAACAGACCATGCTGGGACAATCCTCAACCTCCCTGGCATGTCCCAATTAATTTTTGGCCTACTTCACGCCCATACCCCGAGCCAACCAACAAATCTGTGGCCTATAGCACACCGACTTAGCTTGAAAATGCCCTGTTTGCACCGTTTTGCCCGTTAGTCCACCAAAATGCTAGGAAAAATTAAACGGATCACATTGGGATGATCACCAACATCCCAGGTGTGCCATGATCTTTTTTTGATGCACAACATGCTTGGACCACAGCCGACCCCCAAAACCACGGGCAATAGCACACTAATTTGGCCTGAAAATGCCCCATTCACACCCTTTCACCCGTTTGTCCATCCAAATGGCATTAAAAAATTAAATGGACCATACTAGAATGATCACCAACCTCCCTGGCATGCCTGATCAATTTTAATCCACAGTACACCCGGACCCCGGGTCCACCACCAAAACCAAGGGCTATTGCGCACCGATTTAGATCAAAAATACCCCGTTCGTACCATTTTGCCCGTTTACCAACCCAAATGGCAAAAAAATATCAAAAAAACCACACTGGGGTGATCTCCAACCTCTCTGTTATGCGCTGGTTGATTTTAGGCCCACAGCACGCCCGGACCCTGAGCCCAACTTCAAAACCGTGGGCTATAGCAAATCGATTTGGCTTGAAAATGCCCCATTCATGTCGTTTCTCCTGTTTCTCTACTCAAATATCCACAAAAAAGTAAACGAACCACACTGGGATGGTCCCCAACCTCCCAGGCACGACCCGGTCAATTTTTAGCCCACAGCACGTATGGACCATGGGCTCACCCCCAAAACTGTGGTCTATAGAAGAATGATTTGGACCAAAAATGCCCCGTTTGTGCAGTTTCGCCCATTTGTCAACCCAAATGACCACAAAAAATTAAACGGACCTCACAGGAATGATCCCCAACCTTCTTGGCATGCATCGATCAATTTTTGTCACACTGAACGCCCGGAACCCTGACCCACCCCAAAAATCGTAGGCTATAGCACACCGATTTCGCCTGAAAAAATTCCCCATTCGTGCTGTTTCGCCCGTTTAACCACCCAAATGATAAAAAAAATTAAAAGAACCACACTGGGATGATCCCTAACCTCCCTGGCATGCCCCAGTCAATTTTTTGCCAACAGCACGCCCGGACCCTGAGCCCATCCCCAAAGCTATAGGCTATAGCACACCGATTTGGATCGAAAACACCCAATTCACGCCGTTTTGCCCATTTGTCCACCCAAATGGCCACAAAAAATTAAACGGAGCATACTAGGACGATCCCCAACCTCCCTGGAAAGCCCCAGTAGATTTTTGGCCCACAGCATGCCCAGAAACCGTGCCCACCCCCGAAACCATGAGCTATAGCACACCTATTTGGCCCGAATATGTCCCGTTCGCGCCGTTTCTCCCGTTTGTCCACCCAAACGGCCACAAATAATTAAACAGACCACACTACAGAGATCCCTAACCCCCCTATAATGCTCTAGTTAATTTTCGACCAACAGCACGCCTGGACCCTGGGACCACCCCAAAACCGTGGGCTATAGCACAACGATTTGGCTAAAAACTCCCCGTTCGTGCCGATTCGCCAGTTTGTCCATCCAAATGACAACAAAAAATTAAACGGATCATACTGGGATGATCCCCAACCTTTCTGACATGCCTTGGTTAATTTTTTGGCCCACAACATACCTGGACCCTGAGCCTACCACTAAAACCGTAAGCTATAGCACACCGATTTAGCCAAAAAATGTCGTGTTCGTGCCGTTTTTCCTATTTGTCTACAAAAATGGCCATGAAAAATTAAACGGAGCACACTGGGATGATCCCCAGCTTCCCTGGCATGCCCGGGTCAATTTTTGGCCCACAGGATGCCCAGGCCCACCCCTAAAACCATGAGCTATAGCATACTGATTTTGCCAGAAAATGTTTCGCTCGTGCCGTTTCACCCAATTGTCCACCCTAAATGGCCACGAATAATTAAACAGAGCATACTTAGGTGATCCCCAACCTCCCTGGCATGCCCCGGTTGATTTTTGGACTGCAGAACACCCGTACTCGGGCCCATCTCTAAAATCGTGGGCTATGTATATGGATTAGGCTGAAAATTCCCTGTTCGAGCTATTTCGCTCGTTTGTCCACCTAAATGGCCCTAAAAAATTAAACGAACCATATTGGGACGATCCCCAACCTCCCAGGCATGCCCCAATCAATTTTTGACGTACATCACTCCTAGAACCTGGGCCCACCCCCAAAACCGTGGGCTAAAGCACACCGATTTATCTCAAAAATGCCCCATTTGCATCGTTTTGCTCGTTTTTCCACCCGTATAGCCATGAAAAATTAAAAGAACCACGTTGTGATGATCTCCAACCTCGCTGAAAGACCTCAACCAATTTTTCGTACACATCACGCCGAACCCCGAGCATCACGCCGAACCCCGAGCCCACTCCCAAAACTGTGGGCTTTAGTACATCGATTTGGCTTAAAAATGCCCCGTTCGCGCCGTTATGCCTGTTTGTCCACCCAAGTGGCCACGAAAAATTAAACGGACCAGACTGGGATGATCCCCCGCCTCTCTGAAATACCCCAATCGATTTTCATCCAACAGCACACTTGAACCCCAGTCCCACCCCCAAAATCCTAGGCTATAGCATACCAATTTAGCTCGAAAATGCCTCGTTCGTGCCGTTTCACCCATTTTTCCACCCAAATGTTCACAAAAAATTAAACGGACCATATTGGGATGATTCCCAACCTCCCTGGCATGACTCGATCGATTTTTGGCCCACAACACATCCAGACCTTGAGCCCACCCCCGAAACTGTTGTTTCTAGCACACCGATTTGGTCCAAAAATGCCCGATTCGCACGGTTTCGCCCTTTTTTCAACCCAAGTAGCCATGGAAAATAAAACGGACTACACTGTCATGATCTCCAACATCCCAAGCATGCCCAGGTCAATTTTCGGCCCACAACACGTCCGAACCCTGAGCCCACCCTTGAGATCCTGTGCTATAGCAAATGATTTGGTCCGAAAATGTCCCGTACATGTCGTTTTGCCTATTTGTCCATCCAAATGGCCACGAAAAATTAAACAGACCAAATTTAGATGATCCCCAACCTCCCTGGCACGCCCGGAACCCAAACCCACCCCCAAATCTGTTGTCTATAGCACACTAATTTTTCCAAAAAAGTCCCATTCGCGCCGTTTCTCCCGTTTATCATCCCAAAAATGCCTCAGTTAATTTTCGGCCCACCGCACGCTTGGAACCTAGGTCCACCCCCAAAACCGTGGGCTATAGCACACCGATTGGGCTCGAAAATGCCCCGTTCCCGCTGTTTCGCCTATTTGTCCACCCATATGGCCACGAAAAATTAAATGGACCATATTGGGACGATATCCAACCTCCTTGACATAACTCGATCGATATTCAAACCACAGCACGCCTGAACCCCGGGCCCACCCTCAAAATTATGGGCTATAGCACAACGATTTATCTTGAAAATGCCCCGTTTTACCCATTTTTACACCCAAATGGCCACAAAAAAATAAACAAACAACAATGGGACGATCCCTAACCTCTCTGGCACACCCCAATTGATTTTTGGCCTACAGCACATGTGGACCTCGGTCTCACCCCCAAAACAATGGGCTATAGTAAATCAATTTGGCCTGAAATGCCCCTTTTACGCCGTTCGCGCCCATTTGTCCAACCCAATGGCTACAAAAAATTAAACAGACCACACTGGGATGATCCCCAACCTTCCTGGCATGCCACAGTCAATTTTTCATCCACAACACTTCCGAACCTCAGGACCAACCCCGAAATCATGGGCTATTACACGCCAATTTGGCCCAAAAATGTCTCGTTCATGTAGTTTCGCCTGTTTGTCCACCAAAATAGCCATAAAAAATTAAATATTCCACACTGGGATGATCCCCAAACTCCCTGGCACACCCTGGTCGATATTTGGCATACAACACACCCAACCCTGGGTCCACCCCCTAAATCGTTGGCTATAGCACTCCGATTTGGCCCAAAAATGACCCGTTTGCGCCGTTTCACCCGTTTATCCACCTAAGTGGCCACGAAAAGTTAAACAGACCACAATGGCATAATCCTCAACTTTCCTGGCACACCCCGATCAATTTTTGTCCAACAGCATACCTGAACCCCGAGCCCACCTCCAAAACCCTGGGTTATAGTACACCGATTTGGCTCTAAAATGCCCTATTCGCACCGTTTTGCCCATTTATCCACCCAAATGGCCACGAAAAATTTAATGAACCACAATGGGATGATCCTGAACCTCCCTGGCATGCCCCGATCAATTTTTGGCCAATAGCACACCCTAACCCCGGGCCCACCTCCAAAACTATAATCTATAGCATACCGATTTGGTCCGAAAATGCCCCGTTCATGCCGATTCACCCGTTTGTCCACCCAAATAGCCACAAATTAAACGGACCACACTGGGATGATCATCAACCTCCTTGACATACCCTGATAGATTTTTGGCCCACAGCAGGCCCGGACCCCGAGCCCACCCCCAAAACCATGGCCTTAGTACACCGACTTAGCTCAAAAATGCCCCGTTCATGCAATTTCGCCCGTTTGTCCACCCAAATGCCAGTAAAAATTAAACGAACCATATTGGGATGATCCCCAACCTCCCTGCCATGCCCCGGTCAATTTTTGATGCACTGCACACTCGAACCACGGGCCCACCCCCAAAACCATGGTCTATAGTACACAGATTTAGCCTGAAAGGGCCCCGTTTGCGTTGGTTTGCCCATTTGTCCACCTAAATGACCACAAAAAATTAAACCAACCCTATTGGGATGATTCCCAACCTCTTTGGCATGCCCCAATTATTTTTTGGCCCAGAGCATACTCGGACCCTTGCCCACCCCCAAAACCGTGGGCAACAGCACACCGATTTAGCCTGAAATGCCCTATTTACGCTGTTTTACCCGTTTGTCCACCCAAATGGCAATAAAAAATTAAACGGACCACACTGGGATAATACCCAACTTCCCTAGCATTCCCCGATGAGTTTCGGGCCATAACATGCTCGGACCCCGGTCCACCACTAAAACTATTGGCTATAGCACACCGATTTGGCCCGAAAATGCCCCGTTCACGCTGTTTTGCCCGTTTGCCCACCCAAATGGCCAAAATAATTAAATAAACTACACTAGGATGATCCCTAAAATCCCTGGCACGTGCCAGTTGATTTTTAGCCTGCAGAACGCCTGAACCCCGAGCCCACCCCCAAAATCAAGGGATATAGCAAATTGATTTGGCCCAAAAATGCCCCGTTCTTGCCGTTTCTCCTGTTTCTCCACACAAATATCTACGAAAAATTAAACTGACCACACTGGGATGATCCCAAATCTCCCTGGCACACCCAGATCAATTTACGTCCAATGGCACTCCTGGAACCCTGGCTTACCCCCAAAACTGTGGGCTATAGCACACCGATTTGGCCCGTCTGTGCTGTTTTAGTTGTTTGTCCACCCAAATGGCCACAAAAAATTAAACGAACCTCACTGGGACGATCCCTAACCTTTCTGGCACGCCCCGATCGATTTTTGGCCCACATTACGCTCGGACCCCTAGTCCACCCCCAAAACTGTGGGCTATAGCACACCAATTTGGCCCAAAAATGCCCCATTCATCCCGTTTTGCCCGTTTGTCCACCAAAATGGACCCGAAAAATTAAAAGAACCAAGGCCACCTCCAAAACCGTAAGCTATAGCACACCGATTTAGCCTGAAAATGCCCTGTTTGTGCAATTTTGTTCATTTGTCCATCCGACCGGCCACGAAAAATTAAACGGAGCACACTGGGATGATCCCTAACCTCCCTTTCATACCCCGATAGATTTTTGGTCCACAACATGCCTATACCCTGGGCTCACCCCTAAAACCATGAGCTATAGCATACCGATTTGGCCCAAAAATATCCCGTTCATGCTGTTTCACCGATTTGTGCACCTAAATGGCCACGAATAATTGAACGGACCACACTAGTGCGATCTTCAACCTCCCTAGCATGCCTCAGTCAATTTTTATCTCGCAGCAAACCTTTACCCCGAGCCCACCCCCAAACCCGTAGGCTATAACACACCGATTTGGCTAAAAACTCCTCGTTCGCACCGTTTCATACGTTTGTCCATCCAAATGGCCAC
This sequence comes from Capsicum annuum, assembly GCF_002878395.1. Classification (NCBI taxonomy): domain Eukaryota; kingdom Viridiplantae; phylum Streptophyta; class Magnoliopsida; order Solanales; family Solanaceae; genus Capsicum; species Capsicum annuum. The sequence continues at coordinate 15,115 of NW_025855252.1, forward strand.
GAAAAATTAAACAGACCACACTGGGAAGATCCCCAACCTTCCTGGCATGTCCTGGTTAATTTTTGACCAATAGCACACCCGAACCCCGGGTCCACCACTGAAACTGTGGGCAATAGGACACCAATTTGGGCCGAAAATGCACTGTTCATGCAATTTTGCCTATTTGTCCACCCAAATGGCCGCGAAAAATTAAACGGGCCATACTGGGATGATTCCCAACCTCTCTGACACGCCTTGATTGATTTTTAGCCCACAACACGCCTGGACCCCGGGCCCACCCATGAAACCGTAGGCTATAGCACATCAATTTGGCCCAAAAATGCCCCGTACATGCTGTTTCGCCCGTTTGTCAATCCAAGTGTAACCAAAAAATTAAACGGACCATATTCGGATGAACTTCAACCTCCCTGGCATGCCTTGGTCGATTTTTATCCTATAGCACGCTCGAACCCCAAGGCCACCCCCAAAATCGTAGGCTATAACATACATACTTAGCTCAAAAATGCCCTATTTTGCACCGTTTCGCCCGTTTGTCCGGCCAAATGCCAGGAAAAATTAAATGAACCACATTGGGACGATCCCCAACCTTCCTGGCATACCCCAATCAATTTTTGATGCACAGCACGCCTGGACCACGGGCCCACCCCCAAAACCGTGGTTAATAACATACAGATTTGGCCCAAAAATGCCGTGTTCGCGTTGTTCCACCCGTTTGTCCACCCAAATGGCCACGTAAAATTAAACGGACCATATTGGGATGATTCCCAACCACCTTGGAATGCCCCAATAAATTTTTAGCCCACAGCATGCCCAGACCCCGGTCGACCCCGAAAACCGTGGGCAATAGCACACCGATTTGGGTCAAAAATGATCCATTCTCACCGTTTCACCCGTTTGTCCACCCAAATAGCAATGAAAAATTAAATGGACCACACTGGGATGATCACCAACCTCCCTAGCATGCCCCAATCAGTTTTGGGCCACAGCACGCCCGTACCCCAGGCCCACCACCAAAACCGTGGGCTATAGCACACCTATTTAGCCCAAAAATTCCCCGTTCGTGCCATTTCGCCCGTTTGCAAACCCAAATGGCCAAAAAAGATCAAATAAACCACAGTGGGATGATGCCAAATATCTCTTGCATGTGCCAGTTGATTTTAGGCCCATAGCATACCCGGACCCCAAGCCCACCCCCAAAACCGTAGGCTATAGCAATTCGATTTGGCCCGAAAATGCCCTGTTTATGTTGTTTCTCTTGTTTCTCCATACAAATGTCCATGAAAAATTAAATGAACCACACTGGAAGGATCCCCAACTTCCCTAGCACAACCCGATCAATTTTTGGCCCACAGCACGCACGGACCTCGAGCTTACCCCCAAAACTGTAGGCTATAGCACAATGATTTGGCCCCAAAATACCCCATTCGCGCTGTTTCGCCCGTTCGTCCACCCAAATAGCCACAAAAAATTAAACGCCCCTATTAATTTTTGGGCCACAGCACGCCTAGACCCCGAATTTCAGACCCACACCCAAAACCATGGGCTATAGCTCACCGATTTAGCTTGAAAATGCCCCATTCATGCCGTTTCGCCCGTTTGCCCACCCAAATGGCCATGAAAAATTAAACGAACCACACTGGGATGAGCCCTAACCTCTCTGGCATGCCTTGGTTGATTTTTGGCCCACAAAATGCCTGGACCCCGACTCCACCCTCAAAACCATAGGTTATAACACATCGATTTGGCTCGTAAACACCCCATTCTCACCGTTTTGCCAGTTTATCCCCCCAAATAGCCACAAAAATTTAAACAGAGCACACTGGGATGATTCCCAACCTCCCTGACATACCTCGGTTGATTTTTGGCCCACAACATGCCCAGACCTAGGGTCCACCCCAGAAACCATGAGCTATAGCACACTGATTTGGCCCAAAAATATCTCGTTCGCGTCATTTCGCCCGTTCGTCCACCCAAATGGCCACGAATAATTAAACAAACCACACAGGGGTGATGCATAACCTCCCTAACACTCCCCAGTAGATTTTCAACCTACATTACTCTTGGACCCCGGGCCCACTCCCAAAACCGTGGGCTATAGCACAACGATTTGGCTAAAAACTCCCTGTTCGTGTCGTTTCACCCGTTTGTCCACCTAAATAGCCATAGAAAATTAAACGAACCACACTGGGATAATCCCCAACCTTCTTGGCACGCCCTGGTTGATTTTTCAACCCACATCATTCCCGGGACCCGGGACAACCCACAAAATCGTGGGCTGTAGCACACCAATTTAGCCTGAAAATGCTCGTTTATCCACCCAAATGGCCATGAAAAATTAAATGGACCACACTGGGATAATCCCCATCCTCCATGACATGCCCTGGTTGATTTTTGGCCCATAGAATGTCCAGAACCCAAGCCCACCCCCGAAACCGTGTTCGATAGCACACGGATTTGCCCAAAAATGCCCTTTTCGTGCCATTTTGCCCGTTTGTCCACCCAAATGGCTAGAAAAATTATACAGACACCACTTGTATGATCCCCAACCTCCCTAGCATGCCTCGATCAATTTTCAACCCGAAGCACACCCGAACCAAGGTCCACCCCTAAAATCGTGGGCCATAGAATACTGATTTGGTCAAAAATTCCCCGTTCGTGTCGTTTTGCTCATTTGTCCACTCAAATTGCCACTAAAAATTAAGCGTACCAAATTAGGACGATCCCCAACATCCCAGGCATGCGCCAATTAATATTTGATCAACATCACGCCTAGGCCCCGAGCCCACCCAAAAAATCGTGGGCTAAAGCACATCAATTTATCTCGAAAATGCCCCATTCACATCATTTAGCTCGTTTTTCACCCAAATAGCCATGAAAAATAAAACAGACCACATTGTGATGATCCCCAACCTCGCTGGCATGCCTCAGTTGATTTTCAGCACACATCATTCCGGACCTCGGGACCAACCCTAAAACAGTGGGCTTTAGCACACCGATTGCACTAAAAATGCCTCGTTTGGACTGTTTTGCCTGTTTGTCCACCCAAGTGGCCCCGAAAAATTAAACGAACCACACTGGGATGATCCCCAACCTCCCTGGCATGTCTAGATCAATTTTCATCCAACAGCACGCTCGGACTCTGGGCCCAACCCCAAAGCCCTGGGCTATAGCACACCGATTAATTTCAAAAATGTCTCGTTCGCGTCGTTTCCCCAGATTGTCCACCCAAATGGCCACAAAAAATTAAACGGACCACACTGGGATGATCCCCAACTACCCTGGCATGCCCCAATCGATTTTTAGCCCACAGCACGCTCGGAACCCAGGCCCACCCTTAAAACTGTGGTCTATAGCACATCGATTTGGTCCAAAAATGCCCTATTCGCATCGTTTCGCTCGTTTGTCCACCCAAGTGGCCACGACAAATTGATCGGAACATACTGGGGCAATGCCTAACCTCCCTAGCACTCCTCGGTTGATTTTCAGCCTACAGTATGCTTGGACCCCGGGCCCACCCCCAAAACCGTGGGCTATAGCAAAACGATTTGGCTAAAAACTCCCTGTTCGTGCCGTTTTTCCCTTTTGTACACCCAAATAGCCACAAAAAATTAAATGAACTGCACTGGGATGATCCCCAACCTTCTTGGCATGCCGTGGTTGATTTTTCAACCCACAGCATTCCCAGGACCCGGGCCCAGCCACGAAATCGTGGGCTGTAGCACACCAATTTGACCTGAAAATGCCCCCTTCATGCCGTTTTGCCCGTTTATCCACCAAAATGGCCATGAAAAATTAAATGGACTAAACTGGGACGATTCCCATCCTCCATGACCCTGATCCCACCCCCAAAACCGTGTTCGATAGCACACCGATTTGGCCTGAAAATGCCCCTTTCGCGTCATTTTTCCCGTTTGTCCACCCAAATGGCCAAAAAAATTATACGGACCACACTAGGATGATACCCAAACTCCCCTGGCATGCCCCGATCAATTTTCGGCCTGCAGCACACCCTGACCCAGGTCCACCCCTAAAATCGTAGGCTATAGCATATGGATTTGGTGAAAAATTCCCCGTTGGTGCCGTTTTACTCATTTGTCCTCTCAAATAGCCACGAAAAATTAAATGGACCAAATTAGGACGATCCCCAACCTTCTAGGCATGCGCCGATCAATTTTTGATCCACATCACGCCTAGGCCCTGGGCCCACCCCAAAAACCGTGGGCTAAAGCACATCGATTTATCTCAAAAATGCCCTATTCGCATCGTTTAGCCCATTTTTCTCCCAAATAGCCATGAAAAATAAAACGGACCACATTGTGATGATCCCCAACATCGCTAGCATGCCTCAGTTGATTTTTTGCACACATCATTCCGGACCTCAGGACCAACCCCAAAATGGTGGGTTTTAGCACACCGATTGGGCTAAAAAATGCCTCGTTTGCACCGTTTCGTCTGTTTGTCCACCCAAGTGCCAAAAAAAATTAAACAGACCACACTGGGATGATCCTCAACTTTCCTAGCATGTCCCGATCGATTTTCATCCAACAACACGCTCGGACCCCGGGCCCAACCCCAAAACTCTGGGCTATAGCACACCGATTTATTTCAAAAATGTCTCATTTGCGTCATTTCCCCAGATTGTCCACCCAAATGGCCACAAAAAATTAAACGGACGATATTGGGATGATCCCCAACCTCCCTGGCACGTCCCAATCTATTTTTAGCCCACGGCACACTCGGAACCTGGGCCCACCCTCGAAACTGTGGTCTATAGCACACCGATTTGGTCCGAAAATGCCGAGCTTGCACCGTTTCGCCTATTTGTCCACCCAAGTAGCCACGAAAAATTGATCGGACCACACCGGTATGATCTCCAACCTCCCAGGCACGCCTCAGTCAATTTTTGCCCCACAGCACACTCAAACCCCAAGCCCACCCCCAACATTGTGTACTATAGCACACTAATTTGGCCTAAAAATATCCCATTCACGTCGTTTCGCCCATTTATCCATCTAAATGGCCACGAAATATTAAACAAACCACATTCAGATGATCCCTAACCTCCTTAGCATCCCCGAAACCATGGTCAATAACACACTAATGTTTCCCAATAACATCCTATTCGCGCCATTTCGCCTGTTTATCAACCCAAGTAGCCACAAAAAATTAAATGGACCAGACTGGGATGATCCCAAACTCCCTAGCATGCCCCGGTTGATTTTCGGCCAATAGCATGCCCGAATCTCGGGCCTACCCATAAAACCGTGGGCTTTAGCACACAAATTTGGCTTTAAAATGCCCAGTTCGCGCCGTTTCTCCTGTTTGTCAACCCATCTGGCCACGAAAAATTAAGCGGACCAATCTCCCTAGCATGCGTTGATCGATATTCAGGCCACAACATGCCTGAACCCTGGGCCCACCCCCAAAATCGTGGGCTATAGCACACCGATTTGTCTCGAAAATTCCCCATTCGCATCGTTTCGCCCGTTTGTCCACCCAAATGGCCTAAAAAATTAAACAAACTATAATGGGATGACCCCCAACCTCCCTGGCACAGCCCAATCAATTTTTTGCCTACAGCACACCTGGACCTCGAGCCCACCCCCGAAAATAGTGGGCTATAGTAATTTAATTTGGCCCAAAAATGCCCCTTTCACGCCGTTCACACCCATTTGTCCAACCCAATGGCTACAAAAAATTAAATTGACCACACTAGGATGATCCCCAACCTTCCTAGCATGCCCCGCTCAATTTTTGGCCCACAACACTCTCGAACCTCGGGCCCATCCCTAAAACCGTGGGCTATTGCACATCGATTTAGCAAAAAAATGTCCCATTCACGCAGTTTTGCCCGTTTGTCCATCAAAATGGCCATGAAAAATTAAACGAGCCTCACTAGGATGATCCCCAACCTTCCTGGCACACCTTGGTCGATATTTGGCCTACAGCACGCTCGACCCCTTGGCCCAACCCTAAAACCGTTGGCTATAGCAAACCAATTTGGCCTAAAAATGCACCGTTCGTGCGGTTTCACCCGTTTGCCCACCCAAATGGCCACGAAAAAATTAAACGAACCACAATGGGATGATCCCCAACCTCCTTGGCATGCCCTATTTGATTTTTGGCCCAAAGCACATCGGACCCCTGGCCCACCACCAAAACCATGGGCAATAGCATACCGATTTGCCCCAAAAATACCTCGTTCGCGCCATTTTGCGACTTTATCCACCCAAATGGCCACAAAAAATTAAACGAACCACCCTGGGATGATCCCCAACCTCTCTGGCATGCCCCGACCAAGTTTTGGTCCATAGCACACAAGGACCCTGGGCCCACCCTCGAGACCCTGTGCTATAGCACATCGAATTGGCTCGAAAATGCCCCATTCATACCGTTTCTCCTATTTGTCCACCCAAATAGCCATAAAAAATTAAACGAACCACACTGGCATGATCCTCAACCTCCCTGGCATGCTCCAGTCAATTTTCGACCAACAGCACACCTGGACCCCGAGCCCACCCCCAAAACCGTAGGCTATGGCATATTGATTTGGTCCAAAAATGCCCCGTTTGTGCCATTTTGCTCGTTTGTCCATCCAAATGGCCATGAAAAATTAAACGGAGCACATTGGAACGATCCCCAACTTCCTTGGAAGGCCCCGATCAATTTTAGGACCATAGCATGCCCAGACCCCAGGCCCTCCCCCGAAACCACGATCTATAGCGCACCTATTTGGCCTGAAAATGTCTCGTTCATGCTGTTTCGCCCGTTTGTCCACCCAAATGACCACAAATAATTAAACGGACCACACTGGGGCAATCCCCAACCTCCCTATCATGCCCGAATCGACATTTGGCCCATAGCACGCCCGGACCCCAGCCCACCCTGAAACTGTGGGCTAAAGCACACCGATTAGGCTAAAAACTCCTCGTTCGTGCCATTTCGCTTGTTTCTCCACCCAAGTGGCCACGAAAAATTTAATGGACCACACTGGGATAATCCCCAACCTTCCTAGCATGCCCTGGTTGATTTTTGGCTGACAGCATGCCCGAACCCCAAGCCCATCCCCTAATCGTGGGTTATAGCACACCGATTTGGCCCGAAAATGCTTCGTTCGCGCTATTTTGCCTGTTTGTTTACCCAAATAGCCACGAAAACTTATACAGACCAAACTAGAAAGATCCCCAACCTCCTTGGCATGACCTGATTGATTTTTGGCCAACAGTGTGCCCGGACCCTTGGCTCAGCCATAAAATCGTGTGCTATTTCATATCAATTTGGCCCAAAAATGCTTAGTTCGCCCTATTTCGCCCATTTTTCCACCCAAGTATGCACAAAAAATTAAATGGACCACACTGGGATGACCCTCAACCTCCCTGGCATACCCCGATCAATATTTGGCCCATAGCACGGCAGGAACTCGAGTCCACCCCTAAAACCATAGGCTATAGCATATCGACTTGGATCGAAAATGCCCCATTCGCACCGTTTTACTAGTTTATCCACCGAAATGCTCAGAAAATTTAAACAAACCACATTGAGATGATCCCCAACCTCCCTAGCATGCCCCTGTCAATTTTCAACATTCAGCACGTCTGGACCATGGACCCACCCTCGAAACATGGTCTATAGCATATAGATTTGGTCCGAAAATGCCCCATTCGCGCCGTTTCACTCATTTGTCCACCCAAATGGCAATGAAAAATTAAATGGACCATACTGGGATGATCCTCAACCTCCCTGGCATGCCACAATCAGTTTTGGGCCACAACAGGCCCGGACCCGAGGCCCACCACCAAAACCGTGGGCTATAGCACCCCGATTTAGCCCAAAAATGCCCCATTCTTGCCATTTCACCCATTTACCCACCCAAATGGCGAAAATAGATCAAATCAACCATACTAAGATGATTCCCAACCTCTCTGACATGCGCTGATTGATTTTCAGCCCAGAACATGGCCGGACCCCGAGGCCACCCCTAAAACTGTGGGCTATAGCAAATCGATTTGGCCAAAAATGCCCCGTTCATGTTGTTTCTCCTGTTTCTCCACCCAAATGTCCACAAAATATTAAAAGGACCATAGTGAGATAATCCTCAATATCCTTGGTATGCCCCGATTAATTTTTGACCCATAGCACAACTAGATCCCGAGCTCACCCCTAAAACTGTGGGCCATAGCACAATGATTTGGCTTGAAAATTCCCCATTTGCATTAGTTTACCCGTTTGTCAACCCAAATGGATACAAAAAATTAAACCGACCATATTGGGATGATCCCCAACCTCTTTGCAATGCCCCGATCAATTTCCAATCCACAACATGCTCAGACTCTGGCCCACCCCCAAAACCGTGGGCAATAGCACACCGATTTAGCCTGACAATGAACCATTCACGCCATTTCTCCCGTTTATCCACCCAAATAGTAATAAAAAATTAAGCGGACCACACTGGGATGATCTCCAACCTCCCTGGCATGCCTCGATCAGTTTCGGCCTCCAGCACGCCTGAACCCCGGGCCCACCACCAAAACCGTAGGCTATAGCACACCAATTAGGCCCAAAAATGCCCTGATCGCGCTGTTTTGCCCGTTTTCCCATCCAAATGGCAAAGAATATTAAATAAACCACACTGGGATGATCCCCAACCTCCCTGGCACGCGCCGGTTGATTTTCAGTCAACAACATGTCTGGACCCCGAGCACACCCGAAAAATCGTGGGCTATAGCAAATCGATTTGACCCTAAAATACCCCGTTCTTGTTGTTTCTCCTATTTCTCCACACACATGTCCACGAAAGATTAAACATACAACACTAGGACAATTCCAAACCTCCCTGGCATGCCCCGGTCAATTTTTTGACAACATCACTCCCGAACCCCGGGCTCACCCCCAAAATTGTGGGCAATAGCATATCGATTTTGTGCAAAAATTTTCCGTTTGCGCCGTTTCGCCCGTTTGTCCACCCAAAAGGCCACGAAAAATAAAACGAACCTCACTGGGATGATCCCCAACCTTCCTGGCATGCCCCAATTGATTTTGACCCACAGCACACTCAAACCCCAGGCCCACCCCTAAAACCGTGGGCTATAGAACACCAATTTGGCCTGAAAATGCCCCATTCATCCCGTTTCTCCCGTTTGTCCACCAAAATGGACACAAAAAATTAAACGAACTACACTGGGATGATCCCCATCCTCCCTGGCATGTCTCGATCAATTTTTTGCCCACAGCAGGCCTGGACCCCGAGCCCACCCCAAAACCGTAGGCTTTAGCACACCGATTTGGCCCAAAAATACCCCGTTTGAGCCGTTTTACTCGTTTGTCCATCCAAATGACCACGAAAAATTAAACGGAGCATACTGGGATGATCCCCAACCTCCCTGGCATACCCCGATGGATTTTTAGCCCACAACATGCCCAGACCCCGGGCCCACCCCCAAAACCATGAGCTATAGCACACCGATATGGCTCAAAAATATTCCGTTAGTGCTGTTTCGCCCGTTTGTCCACTTAAATGGCCATAAATAATTAAAAGGACGACACTGGGCCGATCCCCAACCTCCCTAGCATGCCCTGGTCAATTTTTGGCCCACAACACGCTCGAATCCCGTGGCCACCCCCGAAGCCGTGGGCTATAGCACACTGATTTGGCTAAAAACTCTCCGTTGACGCTGTTTTACCTATTTGTCCACCCAAATGGCCATGAAAAATTAATCGGACCACCCTGGGAAGATTCCAACCTTCCTGGCATGCCGTGTCAATTTTTGGCCCACAGCATGCCCAGACCCTTGGCCCACCCCTAAAACCGTGGCCAATAGCACTCCAATTTGTCCCGAAAATGCCCCATTCGTGCCGTTTTGCCTGTTTGTCCACCCAAATAGCCACAAAAATTAAATGGACCTTACTGGGATGATCCCCAACCTCCCTGGCATGCCTTGATTGATTTTTGGCCCACCGCACGCGTCGAACCCCGGGCTCACCCATGAAACAGTCGGCTAAAGCACATCGACGAGGCCCAAAAAATGCCCTGTTCATGCCGTTTCGCCCGTTTATCATCCCAAGTGTCTACGAATAATTAAATGAAACACATTGGGATGATTCTCAACCCCTCTGAAATGCCCCGGTAGATTTTTGGCCCACTGCATGCCCGGATCCTGAGCCCACCCCCAAAATCGTGGGTTATACTACACCAACTTGTCTAAAAAATGCTCCGTTTTGCCCGTTTGTCCACCCAAATGCCAGGAAAAATTAAACGGATCATATTGGGACGATCCCAACTTCCCTGGCTTACCTCGGTCAATTTTTAAAGCATAACACGCTTGGACCACGGGCCCACCCCCAAAACCATTGTTTTTATAACACACAGATTTGGCCACAAAATGGCCCGTTCGCATCGTTCCGCCCGTTTGTCCACCCAAATGGCCACAAAAACTTAAACGGACCACATTGGGACGATCCCTGACCTCTCTGGCATGCCCCGATCAATTTTCAACCCACAGCAAGCCCAGACGCCAACCAAACCCCAAAACCGTGGGCAATAGCACACTGTTTTGTCCTCAAAATGCCCCATTCGCGTTGTTTATCCACCTAAATGGCAATAAAAAATTAAACAGACCACACTGGGGTGATCCCTAACCTCCCTGGCATACCCCAATAAGTTTTGAGCCACATTACGCCCGGACCCGGGGCCCACCACCAAAGTCGTGGGCTATAGCAGACTAATTTGGCTTAAAAATGCCCTGTTCATGCCGTGGCTTATAGCACACCGATTTGGACTAAGAACGCCTCGTTCGTGCCATTTTGCCCGTTTGTACAGCCAAATGACCACGATAAATTAAACGAACCACAATGGGATGATCCCCAACCTCCCTGACATACCCCGATCGAGTTTTGGCCCACAGCACACCCAGACCTTGGGCCCACCGCCAAAACCTTAGGCTATAGCTCACCGATTTGGCCTGAAAATGCCCCATTCACGCTGTTTTGCCTGTTTGTCCACCCAAATGACCATTAAAAATTAAACGGACCACACTGGGATGATCCCCAACATCCCTGGCATACCCTAATTGATTTTCGGCCAATACCACGCCCGGACCCCTGGCCCACCCTGGAAACTGTTGGATATATCACATCGATTTAGCCAAAAAATGCCCAATCCGAGCTATTTCGCCTGCTTATCCACCCAAATGGCCACAAAAAATTAAATAGACAACACTAGGATGATCCTCAACATCCCTAGCATGGCCTGATTGATTTTTGACCCCCAAAACACTCGAACCCCGGGCCTACCCCCGAAATTATGGGCTATAGCACATCATTTAGCCTGAAAATAGCCCGTTCACGCAGTTTCTCCCATTTATGCACCAAAATGGCCACAAAAAATTAAACAAATCATACTGGGATGATCCCCAACTACCCAGGTATACCTTTGTTGATTTTTAGTCCGCAGGACGCCCAGACCCCAAGCCCACCCCCAAAACCGTAGGCTATAACACATCGATTTGGCCTAAAAATACCCCATTCATGCCGTT
>NW_025855253.1:0-2257 GCF_002878395.1 Capsicum annuum
ATCTTGTAAATGGCAACATTGGGTATGAACCCTAATTTCAAATTCAGAGGAAATCATATGAAATCATATAACTTTGAATTTTTAAACAAGTTTTGGGCACAAGGATGAAAGAAAATCCTTGTTCATAAACCCCACATACCTTAATTTGATGACCTAGATGCTAGAACTTGAATCTTGGATCTCTATTAATGTTTTGGAGATGACTTCTTAGAGTTCTTGAATTGAAAATTCTCAATCTTGAATTTCCTTGAAAAATTAATGGTGGAATTTGGGTTTCTTGGAGAAGGAGCTTTTGATTTCTAGGGTTTTGTTTTTTAAATGAATGGTGAATAAAGAGCATAAAGTGCTTGAAATATGATTAGTCTATTGTTTTTGGACGGATTGGGGGTTGGGGATTTACCAAAATACCTCTTTAAACATTTATACGAAATTGGAAAATGTACATTTTCCCGATCTGGGTGGCCACCGCGACGCACCACTATCGAGGTGGCTCACTGAAAATCGATAAATGGAAACTGGGCAGACTCTGCGACGCGGAGACATCGCGGTGCCCCTTTGAAATGCCATTTTGGCATATGACGCGATGTGTCATTATCGCTTTGGACCACTGGATGGGACATTTGGGAATTTACACTAATCTGCGATGCGCTAAGGGTGCAAATGATGGTGTTTTGCGACAGGAACTTAAAATAGGCATAACTTGTTACTCGGTTATTAAATTTAGGCGAATCTTATATCACTGGAAAGCTAATTCAATTTCCTACGCAATGGAAAGTCCAAATCTAAGGAATTTCATATCCAATAAATAGTATTTATTTTGGAAGCTATCCCGTAACACTCTAGGGATGAATTGAAGCTAGGAAAAATCACAGGGTATTAAAAGTATTCATCTTTTTACTGGATTGACTTTCATCAAAAAGATTAACTCTATATCTCAATACCATCCATACTAATATCACATAATACTCAAGACACTTGAAGTGCAACATTGACTGCAAATGTGTAAACCATACAACAAAATGTGAGAGAATGGTAAAAAACATACCTCAAGCATCCCGATTTTTGAGTTTCATGCTTTAACTATCTGGTGTGTGAATTTTGAATTTTCTGTCTGAACTATCACCAGCTATTTATCAAAAAAAGCGTCAACTATCAATTAGTCACATTTCCTACAGAATATCACTATAAACTTCAACATCGTTCACGTAGAAAAAAATGAACAATTGATAATTAAGGTGTATTTTGATTAATAGTTGGTGAGGAAACTGAGATACAAATTCAGGTATGAAACTAAAATAAATAAATAAATAAATAAATAAAGATCTAAAACTCTCATAAAAGTATAACAATAAGAACTCACCATCTCTTTCAACAAGGTATTTCCATACTTAGTAAGTTTAATATCACCAGCACCACCAACAAGCCTATCAATTTACAAAAACACAAATCTCTATAAAAATAATCTATTAAAAACATAAATACTAAACAAAATCAAACACCTCAACTCACATTTTAATAGTGCCTTTAGGTCAGAGATTAGTCTTAAGAACATCATGTAAACCCTTGACAGCATTGATGTTCATGTGAATCACCGCCGATTTGTTGAGTACTTCAGCATTTGGATTCAAAACCTTAACATACATTTTCACTTACTAACTGCAGTGGAGGCTAAACAGATCGAAGATGGAGTATCGAAGAGTGAGTGTTTAGGTGCACAAAATTGAGAAAAACGCATACCTTAAGGTCAAGATAAGTGTGCGATAACAACATTAACAACTATAACACCCAAATGCTTCACCTTCACCGTCGTTGGTTCCGTCACCATCACCGGTAATAAAGGAATTCTAGAAGAGAAGTTGGTGAAGTTCGCTTCATGTTCAAAATTCAACGAATAACACAACGGATCATAACAGAACTCTACTGAAGAATGTCGTTTATGTCTATTCCCGTTACCGTTAAGAAAACTGAAGATGCTACGCCACTTGCTAGAGTTTTCATCGGAGGAGGAGGATGGTGGTGGATGCGATCAAGGAGAACGGTGGTGGTGGTGGGGTTTGGGGAGGGGGGAGTAGTAGGAGAAAATAGAGAGTGTTTTTGAGTTTTTGTTTTAGAGTAGTGCTGGGTATGTTGAGGTGCTGGCAAAAGAAAGAACTGGATGGTTCTAGAGTATGGAAAGAGTGATTTTTATCAATGTAAAATTTCTGTTTTGCCCTTGATCGTTCCTCCACTCCCTCTTCTATATAGTAGAAATGATTGT
>NW_025855254.1:0-1339 GCF_002878395.1 Capsicum annuum
TTAGAAATTCCTCACAGAATAAACATCATTCAATTTATAAGCTAATACTTGACATTCTTGGGATGAAATTAGTTAAGAAACTTTGGGGAATTACAACATCTCCCCCTTGGGAACATTCGTCCTCGAATGCGACAGACTGTGATGGGAGTAACGATTAGCTGAAGTAAATGATGATCATGAACAAATGATACATGATTGATATTTAAAGGATTTATACATAGCACGCATATCTGATGCATGACTGAGATTTCTGATAACTGAATTTCTCACTTGGAGAATGCATGTCTGATGCATGAACACATGATAAATTTGATGCATGAACATATGAATAATCTGAAGCATGAACATATGACTGAATATGCAATGGTACTTAGTACCAAATTTAAAATGGAGTCCTGAACATGAGACTAATACCAAGTCATAACTAAAATCTGGAAATGAAAAACGATAAGCTTAAAGAGATTGGCGGAGAAGAGGTGAGGATACTTGGTTTGCATATCTGCTTTTGATTCCCATGTAGCTCCCTTAACGGACTGATTTTCCCAAAGAACTTTGACTAGAGGGATTTATTTAGTCCTCAATCTACGAGACTGTTAGTATATGATTTCAATTGAAATATCTTCATAAGAAAGGTTGTTCTGGACATCTATACTCTAAATAGGGTCTACAGCTGCTGGGTCACCTATACAGTTCTTGAGCAAAGAGACAAGGAAGACTGTATGAACTGCGGCTAGATCTGAAGGTAATTCAAGCTTATAAGCTACTTTGCCAAAGCGACTACGAATTTTGGAGGGATCGACATAATGGGGACTAAGCTTTCCCTTCTTGACGAATCTCTTCACTCCATTCATGGGATAGATCTTTAGGTTGACATAGTCACCAATCTAAACTCAAGATCCTCTCTGTGCACCTCTACGTAAAACATCTGTCGGCTCTGAGTAGCCCAGAGTCTTTCTCTGATCAATTAGACTTTCTTTGAGGCATCGAACACTAAGTCAGGCCCAATAACTGAGGCCTCACTAACTTCAAACCGACCGATTGGATATTTGAATCTCCTGCCATAGAGATCTCCAAATGGACCCATCTTAAAACTGGAATAATTGCTATTTTTGTACGCAAACTCAATCAAAGGTAAGTGGTCATCCCAACTACACTTAAAATCAATTGCACATGCCCTTAGCATATCTTCTAGGGTCTGAATGGTCCTTTCTACTTGATCATCTATATGAGGATAAAAGGAAGTACTTAGATGATCTTGGGTACCAAGACCCTTTTCGAATCTTTCAAGAAGTAAGAGGTGAACTGGGTACCCCTGTCTGAGATAATGGATAATGGAACA
>NW_025855255.1:0-2965 GCF_002878395.1 Capsicum annuum
TTCATAAGGCATAGGTGAAATCATCAAATTTCACAAATCTTAACCACCAAATTCATGGATTTCAATTTATATGTTAACCTAGTTTTCATAATTTCACATAAGGATCCCAACATGGGAATCAAACAACAACCATCACATAACTTGATCAACCCACAGCATAATAATGATGATTCGTAATTTAAAATAGGGTTCTTAAGCTTTATGGATTAAAGGAATCCATAAATCAACACATAAAACATCATAGTTCTTGATTTAGCGAAGATTTCTTGAGAGATTTTATTTAAATTAAATCCCCAATTGAAACTCTTATTTGATCTTGAGAGAAAATTGACAAAAACTAGTATATTTTGGGTGAAGAATAGCTAAATCACGTGTTATAGGGTTTAAATAGGGATGGGAAATTGACCCTTTTAAACCTGGACACATCTTTCAAAATTGGTAAAAATTTCCCACCTGGAACCCTCGCAAGATGTGGTGTTATCGTGTCGTGTCACTGGAATTTGACAATTAGGAAATAGGGGAATGGCGTGACGTGGAGCCATCACGTTGCCACTTCATTTGCGACCTAGAAGTTTGGCATGACTCAAGACAATTATATTGAGTCACTGGAGAAAGGCCATTGTTATTTTATCTTATGGCGCGGTGCGCCATTGACCAACTTGGTGTTGTTTTATGACAGGAACTTGAAATAGTCATAACTTTTTACCCGGTAATAGGATTGGGGCGAATCTTATATCAATGGAAAGCTTATTGAATTTTACACATGACAAAAAGTGAAAATATTAAAAACTCCACAGAGAATAAACATCATTCAATTATAAGCTAATACTTGACATTCTTGGGATGAAATTAGTTAAGAAACTTTGGGGAATTACAAAATCGACCCCTTGGGAACATTCGTCCTCGAATACGATAGACTGTGACCGGCGTAACGATTAGCTGAAGTAAATGTTGATCATGAACAAATGATACATGATTGATATTTAAAGGATTTATACTGTGCATGCATATTTGATGCATGATTTCAGGACTTAACTGACTCATGAACACATGACTAAGATTTCTAATAACTGAATTTCTCACTAGGAGAATGCATGTCTGATGCATGAACACATGACTAATTTGATACATCAACATATGAATAATCTGAAGCATGAACATATGACTGAATATTCAATGGTACTTAGTACCAAATTTAAAATGGAGTCTTAAACATGAGACTAATACCAAGTCATAACAAAAATCTGGATATGAAAAACGATAATCTTAAGAAGAATTGTTATCTTGAGCTAGATCTGAGTTAGCGGAGAAGAGGTCAGGATACTTGGTTTGCATATCTGCTTCTGATTCCCAATTAGCTCCCTTAACGGATTGATTTTGCCAAAGAACGTTGACTAGAGGGATTTCTTTATTCCTCAGTCTACGAGACTGAAAGTATATGATTTCGATTGGAATCTCTTCATAAGAAAGGTTGTTCTGAACATCTATACTCTAAATAGGGACTACAACTGCTGGGTCACCTATACAGTTCTTAAGCAAAGAGACAAGGAAGACGGGATGAACTGTGGCTAGATCTGAAGGCAATTTGAGCTCATAAGCTACTTTGCCAAAGCGACTAAGAATTTTGGAGGGATCGACATAATGGAGACTAAGCATTCCCTTTTTGCCGAACTTCTTCACTCCCATCATGGGATATATCTGTAGGTTGACATAGTCACCAATCTCAACTAGAGATCCTTTCTATGCACATCTGTGTAAGACTTCTGTGGGCTCTGAGTAGCCCAAATTATTTCTCTGATCAATTGGACTTTCTCTGAGGCATCGAACACTAAGTCAGGCCCTATAATTGAGGCCTCACTAACTTCAAACCAAGCAATTGGATACATGAATCTCTTTCCATAGAGATCTCCAAATGGACCTATCTTAATACTGGAATAATTGCTATTTTTGTATTTAAATTCAATCAAAGGTAAGTGGTCATCCCAACTACACTTAAAATCAATTGCACATGCCCTTAGCATATCTTCTAGGGTCTGAAAGAACCTTTCTGCTTGACCATCTATATGAGGATGAAAGGAAGTACTTAGATGAACTTGGGTACCAAGACCATTTTGGAATGCTTTCCAGAAGTAAGAGATGAACTGGGTACTCCTGTCTGAGAATGGATAATGGAATACCATGCAATCTGACCAAATCTATGATGTAGAGCTTGGTGTAATCCTCAGCTAAATAAGAGGTATGGACTAGAAAGAAATGAGCTGATTTGGTCATTCTATCTACAATGTCCCAAAATGAATCATGCCAATGACAACTATGAGGCAAACCCATTAGAAAGTCCATGTTTACTTTTTACTACTTCCAAGTTGGAATATAGAACTCTTTTATGGATACACTAGGGTTTTGATGCTCTATCTTAACTTGATGATATGTAGAGCACTTAGCCAGAAACTCTGCAACATCTCCCTTCATCCCACTCTATCAATAAAACTCCTGCAAGTAACGGTACATCTTTGTGGTCCCTATATGAATAGTGTAGCGCGCACCATGCACTTCTACAAGAATTCACTTCCTTATGTCATCTACGCTTGGAATCGTGAAAATATGGCGCTAAATATTGGCACATAGCTATTTTTTTTTGTACAAGTACCCCAAGGACTCGATGGAAGGAAACTGACAAGGCATGACTTATTGAATACATAACCAACATCAACAATCCATAATACAATAGTTGGAGATATTTCATGGACATTTGATTATCATAGCATGGTACGTGAATAAGATAGCATGTATACATAGAATAATTTAATAAGGCTAACTCATGAGCAATACCACAAGCAATATCAATACATAAGAATAACATGGAAGTCATTTTGATCATAAGGTTAAAGAATAAATTATCATTTGGGTGACAATTTAGCTAGTGCATAATTTTTATCCCTTTAGCCATTTTATCAAACACCTGACA
>NW_025855256.1:0-1614 GCF_002878395.1 Capsicum annuum
AACATGAAAGGACTCAAATTAATGTGACACCATATTCTTGACTGGATAAGGAAGATAATAACACAATGATACAAAATAACTAGAATAACCTAAACTAAAATCCCATGAAGCTTAGAACTGACTAACAGTAAGCTTACCCAAAACTGTCAAAAAAAAATTCTGACAGATTCAAGACACTAAGATTTAAAGCAATGAAAAAGAAGGTTCTAATACCATGTTAATTTTGCCGAATGCTCTCTCAATTTGAAAATTTTGTTATTAAATGGAAAAACATCTCCTTGTACATCCCTAAAGATCTCCCATAAGTCCCCTGATATTTGTCATGTATCCCTTAATATCTGTCATTCCTAGTTGTTACATTCCTCTATATCAGAGTATTAAAAGCTATTTACACAAATCTTTACAAAGATTACACATTTACAACTAAAACATGTTGAGATAGCTAGACCGATATGATCTGCCTATTAACCTAACGAAAATGAAACGTGAACTACAAGGTTATGAATTTTGAAGACACGTTAGAGTGTCCCTCAAAATAAACTTCAATTTGTTTGATAAAACAAGAGTAAAAATAGTAGGAATATATTAGAAAGGAAGAGATGTTTTACTGCTTTATTCAACTACTGAAAACAAGAATACCTATTGCCCTTTGATATGCAAGAATACCTATTGACCTTTGATATGCTTACATCTAAACAACTAAAAGCTAAAAGTAGGAACTAACAAGTAGCACTGAAACAGGGGTTAAACACTAACGTTCACCATAAATAGTATACCAAAAATAAAACATTGACTAAGTAAAACTTAGTTCCACTAGGACCAGAAAACAAAGCCACAAACAAAAGATTTTGCACGTGCTTGATTGTTGAAGAATTAGTCAACACAATTCATTGAATGTGAAAGATAAGCAGTAGAAGTCATCATCTTAATTGAAGGGGGTAAGTTTTGATAAAGAATGGAAGAACTTTTTAGAGACATTTAGAACTTACTGTGACTGTTATGGATGTAGATCTTAAGGGAATCATTTCTCACGTCCTTTTGTTCTTGTTCAATGTTTCTTGCAGAATACTCAGCATATAGTTTGTCCAATCATGTAACTCACTTGGTTCCAAAGTACCAATTTCCCCAAAATCTGTTAAAATTTCTTATAGGTTGTCGCAATTCTTTCGAACTAGGCCTTTTAGATTTGGAAAGTTATCACTGCTAGCTTTCCAGCACTCAAGATTTAGGCTGCTCAGTAACAACAACTTCAAGGTTTTGAATTTTCCTTTATTAGACAAAATCCATATATCATCATCGCATTGATATAATTTAAGCATCACCTCTTCAAGACTTGACAACATTATAATATTTTATGATATGTCTTCCCAGAAAAACTTAACCTATTAAAATTCAACCTCATAAGTGATGTTGGATATATAAAACTCTCAATGGGCATATTAATGAATCAACTATCTGGCCACCAGTAACACCTGAATGCGTTGAGTTTTATCAAGATGGACATATCTATGAGACTATAGCACAAATAGGTAAAATAATTTCCTAGGTGAAAAGATACATGATTGATCAATCTCTATAGATGTGGAATGCCTTAAAAGACTTCATTAGTACAAT
>NW_025855257.1:0-24132 GCF_002878395.1 Capsicum annuum
CAAATTTCAGGGGTTGAAAGATGCAATATCCTAGATTTTTGGTCCTTGAATATTTCTGAAATTTTATGCTCACTGCCCAAACTATGACTCTTTATCGAGTCGTAGGAAGTCTTGGCAGGTCTTAAGGACCCAATTGTAGCCTGACCAGTATGTCGGCCTGGAAATTCTTCTTTGGAAAAGACTAGGGGATTCAAGTGGTAAATACTCAAAATGAGTCATATGGTGTCTTCCGTAGCCTAACCAGTTTGATGCCCAATTGTTTCTGCTTTGACAATGACTGGACCATGCAAATCTTAATGACTGAGTATGAGTCGCATAGTAAGACTTGTAGCAAAGTTAGTATTGGTGATCGTGGACACTGTCCGGATTATGAGTGAAACCTTACGAGTCATAAGGTGACCCTATGAGTCAAAAAGTCACTCGCAGTGACTAGGCAGTCAATTTTTAGTCTTTTCATTAAGGACATTCTAGTCAATTTCCCTTTTTCTTACTTAGATCCCACGTTCATAAATCACTCAAGGGTCTTATTTATCATTCATAAAATAATCAAAATACGCTCTCTTCTCTCAAAACTCTGTAAGGTCAAAATACTTGGGGTTTACATGAAGTTGGTCATCTATGGGGTCAAGGGTTGATTTCTCTCTATAAATTTTGGTATGTCAAGCTTGTTCTCTTCTCCAATTTTTATTTTACAAAAATCATGTGTTTTACATAGTTTAAATAGCATGAATTTGAATGTGGAATTTGATGTGGTAGAGGGTTTGCCATGGTTGATTCTTAAATTCTTTTCCCATGATGCATTATGCATTGTTTATGATTTAATAATGTTTTGAACTTGTGGGGTGCATGAAAATGGTGAATAAACTAAGGGGACATTATTTTCCCTAAATTGATATTTTGACATTAGAATTGGGTTTGAATAATTGTGTTCCCTCAATCCACTTATGTAACTTGCATTGAATTATGGAATTATCACTTGGTTTGACTTACCCATCTATGTTATTGCATTGCACAAATGATTAAACAATGAACATGGATTTGAAAGTCTTGGTATCTATGATTTGATTTAACAAGAAAAAAAGGTTGAGGCATTCCCCCAAGTTAATTTTACTATTATGGCATATAGACAAGCTTGTAAGTGCAAGGGTATGGCGATACCCATGGTTTTCCTTAACATTTGGTTCATTGGTTAATAAATGGGTTATGTGAAACTTTCTTTAAATTGGGGTTACTGGGGGATTATGTAGCAAAGCCGTGAAGCTATGGGTCTTGGATTACTTGTACTGGAAACTCATGTTTGCCGATATGAGGTTTGGTCTTGATGACCTGTGTGCCTAGTTCACACTATTGGTACATTGTATCTTAGATTGACATGGTGTTGGGGTATTCCCCGGTCTTCCTTGATACCTCCGGTTCGTGCGGCTAACATGCATTGGGGACCTTTCAGCAGGGAGATCTTAACCAGTATAGCTCGTGGGTGCCTATTTATGATAGTTGAGCTATATACTCCGTGGTACAGTTTACTTCATGCTAAGACTTGTTCCCTTTCTTGGTATGACATGCTTATACATATCCCCGAGTTACATGCTTGTGCTCAACACACTAAAAATCGCTGGATGATATATCCCCATGGGATGCAGGCATTGGAGATACTTCTAATTTTGCTGTGTAGTGTTAGGTGGATCGGCTTGATTCGTCGGCCGTTGGTGGTAAAGTGGTGATATTCCATTCTCCCCCGGTCATTTATGGTCTGTTGGGATCAGTGTTTGGAGCTTTTGAGGTTGAGAAATTTGAATTTAATCAAAAAAATTAGTAAACAACCTTGAATGAGAATTCTGATAGTTTTGTTAGCAATAGAACATAGATTTTTGACATGACCCGCCCTAGGTCTTTGTCGTAATAGGTGTCAGAAGTTCGACCGGGACTGGAGACCACCCTTATTACCTAACCCAACCTCCAGTCGCCTGCCTTTAGTTGGATGAATTTCGAGCATGTAACAAAATAGTATAATAGCTCACAAAAAGACTCTGGAAATAGATCACAACCGTGACTAATCCAACTGAGTCCAACCATCCCATACCAATAAACCAACCATACCAAACCATACCAAAACAAGGGCCATAAACCAGGCCACAACCAAGGACGTTCCAAAACATAATATAATTAATTCCAAAATGCAATATGATAGAATAGTGAGAAATTATGTTCGATGAACCATCCTCCCAGCATATTCCAATGCCAAGGATAACATCTATTCCAACCCATAGAAGTACCACAAATCCACTATTCAGAAGAGTAATGAAATTTGGTTGGGACATGCCCCCAACCATAGCTAAAACCAATGTCCAAAATAAAACCAAAATGTCTAAAAATATCTATAACATAAAATGATGCCTTCCAAAAGGATTGAAGCTCACCACTTCAGTCCAAATTCTTATACCGAGTCAATCACTATGTAGGAGGAGTAGAACGCTGGTTCCTGCATAAAGTGGGAAAACAACCGCCAGTAGACGGGTTTAGCGAGTGACTGCTAGTATGATCTCAGGGTAAGGATAAAATAATGCCATTTATAAAACTAAGTAAAACCATCCATATGCACACAACCATCATACATATATATATATATATATATATATATATATGTAATCATGCCGGGAAAATGACCGAGTTTATCATGACTTTAAAACCTTTACCTAGGCTGTGTAGCTTTGCTATCCTAAACTATCCATGGGCTATATGGGTTCAGCCCCTACTGAAAGGGCCCCAGTGCATGTATCCGAACGACCAGGGAAGTATCCCATGGGATGAATAGTATATTCCCCAAATAAAGTGTGACATCATGCACACAATCACCAAGACCAACCTCATATCGACAAATATGAGTTTCCAGTTTTGGTCCGGTCCCCTCGGGACCTCCACCTTCCACGACTTAGCTACACCTCCTACCATTATTACCCAATTAAAACAAATTTCTAAATAATAAAACCATTATCCATTTATTAACCAAGTCCGTTGATATTGGTATTATCATTCCAACCTTTACCTGCAAGTATCATCCATGGCCAACCTTTTTTAGGTTTAAGGGGACTTTTAAGTGCCTTTCTATTTACATATTAAACCACTTGGGAGACTTCCATGTTCCCCAAAAGCATAACCAACTAGCCATTTACCATTCCAAACCATTTAAACCATGTACAGTTCCTTTACCAAGTTTTAAAACATGCAAGAGTTCTATTACAGGTAGTCAATGCAATGGACATATCTTTATAAACATTTTGTCAAACACATTGGGGGCATAATATGATCAAAACCAATTTCAATTACCAATAAACCATTTCCATGCAATCTAATTAAGCAAAACCACCATTAATGCATATAAAAGCATAATTAAAACTACGGGAAACCATAACCAACCATTTAACATCAAAGCTCCCAAATTATATTTGAAAACCAAAATCATACAATGAATGAACTCATGGAAAACATCATAAAACCATGTATTTAGTTAGAATTAACAATGAAGGAAGAGAACATGCCTTAAACCAAGATGATGACTAAAAGAAATCCGTATGACAAGCCCCAAATTAATATTTTAGTTGAAACCCTGGCTCCCCTTGCCCAAAAGATCATGAGAGAATTATAGAGTGTTTAGGAAGAATTTCTAAGTGTTAATGAATGGAATAATAGAGTAAATAACCTCCCAAGTAGGTTTGAAATTATGGGACCCTATTAGGATAAGTGGAGAAATGTCCAAAATACCTCCACTTAGGTTGCACCTAAATCCCATCACAGGGATACGACTGACCGACACGAGTTGTACCCTTTGATACAATAGGTATACATCATTTGTATCCTGAACCTCTATCCTTAGACCAAACACTGTCCAGTATTAACTTATCCGACCAGTCGTAACCACAATATACGATCCATACCTTTCATCCGTACACTGGTAGATTTACACCCAAGGAAGATTTAGACACTGTCCACCATATGAGACCTGGGTACGACTCGTACCCTGGCTTACGGCTCATGGTGAGCCACTCGTACTCAGATCTAACCTAAGTAACCAAGTCTAAGATTAAGTTTAGGAATCAAACAATCCGTAACCACCAATACAACACGTACCCCTAAGTCGTATCCATTCCAGTAACTAAAATATATCCCACCAACCAACACTTATTAATACACGAATGGACCATACCATATATACCCAACATATGGCACGTACAGATTAGTCGTATTGGGTCTAGAGATTAGAATTCTAGGAAATTTTATAAGTTTAAGAAACTAGGGTGTTTCAATTTTAGGCTAAGGGGACCTATTACTCACAATTGTACCTAAGATCGTGGTTTCAAAGAATGGTCGTGGTTCCCTCTTGTGGTTGGAAGGTATACTTGAAAAGTTTTATAGTTTTCAGAGTTTTTTCGACCAGAGGAGACCATTTTATGGTCATACAATGTAACCACGATCATGGTTTGGCTTGTGACTTCTAACTACTGGATAGTGCTTTACTAAAATGGCCATAACATTTTACTCCGATATTGAATTATGACAAAACTGTATGTGTTTCAATGATAATTAAAATTTATATGATTTGGTAGGTGCTGAGATAAAAACTACTTTATAATATAGTATTTATGCTCTTATGAAGTTAACTATAGCAAGATTCTTCTAAAGAAATTAATCAATAAGGAAGTTTTGACCTGGCTATGAGCTAGGAGTTACATGATACCTTAATAAATTTCTAAACCACTACTCATACAATCAAAACATGTTGTATGATGCTATATGTACTTGAAGTATTGTTTTTATCTTTTCTTAAATTTTTAGGTTGTTATAGTATCTCCCCCTTGGGTTCATTTATTGTAACGATCCAAAATCACCTCCGGGGACATCACACGGTGCTTAGGGCTACAAGTAGCCAAAAGCTAACCCTTTGAGCCTATCACTTCTCATAATAACTCATTCAAGAAGGAATATACAAAACACTGGCACTGTCATATCAAGTGAAAGGAAATGCGAAGGTAATACTCGGTCCAAACTAACACAATACTAGAAATCTCAACACAACTAAAGTCTAATAACTAGTTTGACAAAGCCTCTACTACTCCTTGAACTCGAGAGCCTCATTACTCTATGAACTCGAGAGCCATTAGGATAGGTCCCCAGCTGACTCAAATTGATCTGAAAGTAATAAAAAAAATACTTGAATACTAAAATATCTCAAGATAGGTGCTCGAACAATGAGGACTCACCACTATAGAAATGTAGACAAAGGTACTCGGGAATTACTGACGAGGCTGGGACTGAGCACCTGAACCAACATTATAAGACAATGTATCACATTGACGTATATGTGGATCAGCACTTGGGAATGTATTGAGTATATGGGGATTTATGCATTTACGTAAAACAATATCAATACTCTTTAATCAAATCATGCATGCAAATAGAAATGACTCACATGGCTTGAATAAGTCTAAAATGTAAAGCTCATAAATAAGGTAGAATAAAGCATGTAACACAAATCTCGTGAGTCATTATACTTTGGCTTTAAAATATGCGCTCTCCTCTTATTCTCATTACTCATAGGATGAAGGAAGCTTTAAACAATACTTTCAACTCATGCATATGTCTTATGGAGAGTAAAACTTCTTTATTGCTCAAGAACTTATAACTCTTTTGAACTCAAACACTCGGAACTCGGAATCATATGAATTTGGTTTAAAAATTGATGATCAACTCTTATTAGTAGAGAAAACTACTTCCTTATTTGGAAAATACTCAAAAACAATTAGTCCACTATAGAAAATATCTCATCTCAAAGCTTTAGGGAAAATATTCTATCTCAATGAAAAATACTTTAGTTTAGGGAGGTTCTCTTAACCGACATAAACCATACGAGCAATATGGAGTCCAATGTCTTCTCCTCCTAAGGAAGAAACCTCATGTTGGGGAGAGGCATCATACTCTTGCCAAGGACTATAACCTCAACTTAGTGATCTCTTATCTCGGCCTCACGCCCAAAATATCAAACCTACAGTGGCACATAGTTTTGGGGTAAGAAACCGTGGTAACTTTACTAACTCGGTGCTAAATACTACTCCATTTAGTTTATCTCACTTATCTCATGGAAATCCACTTTCAAAATAATCTCATGGTTCATAAGAACCCAAAAATCAAATCTGTAATCTGATGTGGTAGAGTGAATTTCAAAACTCTATGACTATTAGGTCAAAACATTTCTTAATAATCTCAAAAAACTCAAATCATGGGTGCTAATAGCACAATAGTTCATAAAACTGTAAGTCTTAAGTAGGGATTAATGACCCATATTTCAATCTCAAGTTAAAACTCATCATAATTCATAATAGATAGCATATAGATTCATAATTCATGTAGAAATCTGGAAGTTACAGCAATTTGTCTCAAAATATCAACATACTGATATACTTCAATTTCTAGAACATTGAAACACTTAAATTCTCAAGGAGTAACAACATAGGGTATAAACCCAGCTTCAATTTCTTAAGAATACATGCAAAATCATGCTATTTGACTTTCAATTCAAGGGAAACACCAAGATATTGCAATCAATAACAATGGGTGAAAAACCCTAATTCAATATCTAGTAAAATCTTATAGATTGCAGAAAATTATAGTTTAAATAAGTCTTTGGGCACAAGGGTGAAAGAATTAGCCTTGTTCAAAACCCCACATACCTTGGATTATGAAATTGGACGAACAAGCTTGCTTCAAACTCTTTTTCTTACTCTCGAGAGAGGGTTCTTGTAACCCTTGAACTTGGGGAACTTAAATCTCAACTCAATTTGTAGAATCTATGATGAGTTCTTGTATTTCTTGGAGAAAGGTTTTAGATTTGATCATGAGGAAGAAACCCTAGATCTTTTGTGTTTTGGACGATGAATGAAGTCATTTGCTTTGTTTGGAATATATATGGTTGATAAAAAAGTGGAAAGACCAAAAATTCCCTTTTAAAAATAACTTAAAATACTGAACGAGGGCTGTGACGATCGAAGCGATGGTCCGTCGCTAGCTTGACGGTCCATCAGATCGTCCGTCGCACGTTGGTCAGAGAAAGAGAACACTGCCTCTATGTGACAGTCTCAGCGATGGTCCGTTGCAAACTTGATGGTCTATCGGATCGTCCGTCGTACGTTGGCCTGGGTGAGGCCACACTGCCTCAGAGACGACGATCTCAGCAACGGTCCATCACATTCTTGACGGTCCGTCATCCTTGCCATCACACTTTGGCCAGAAAAGGGAGTTACTACCTTGGTTGTGACGGTCCGAGCGATGGTCCATCGCACACTCGACGGTCCATCAACCTGTCCATCACAGCTGGGCGATTCCAAAACCTCTTGGTAAAATGGACCTAACTTCCCACCCCAATGTCGGATTTGGACGAAATTAGTATCATTGGAAAGCTAATTCAATTCTCTACACTGTAGAAAGTCATTTTCAGGAAACTTCAACAATATTAAAACACTAATCAATTAGGAAGTCTCTTCTCAATCTCTTAGGGCCAGAATTACACTTCACTTGACACACTCAAGGCTCAAACTACAAGGAAACTTTGTGGGGTCTTACAATATCTCCTCTTTTGGAAACATTCATCCTTGAATGTCTCTATTTAGACTAGGAACACTGGAAAAACAGAGTACAATAGCTGAAGCAATTTGCTAAATGGGCTCAAAACCTTTGTAAACTCTTGAATACCTCAGAAATTGCAAGAACTCATGCAAGAATAGATACATAGCTGAACTTTAGATTAGAATGGCTGAATTAAAGAAGAATAATGCCTTCGGATCGATCTAAACTTGCGAAAAAAAGGTGCATGTACTTGGATCGCATGTCTGCTTCTGCCTCCTAAGTAGCACCCTCAACTGACTGGTTCTGCTACAATACTTTGCCAAGGGAACCTATTTGTTCCTTAGTCTACGGATTTGGAAATCTAGGATCTCAACTAGAATCTCATCGAATGAAAGACTATTCTAAATATTAGCACTCTCTGAAGGATCTACCAAAATGGAATCACCAATATGCTTCTTAAGCATGGAGATATGAAAAATAGAATGAACGGCTGACAACTCCATAGGTAACTCAACCTTATAGGCTACTTTCCCAACATGGCTCAAAGCTCTATACGAACCAACATAACGGGGACTAAGCTTTCCCTCTTTACCAAACCTCTTCATCCCTTTATGGGTGAAATCTTCAAGTACACCAAATTACCCACTTCAAACTCAAGATCTCTTTTCCTCACATCAGCATATAACTTTTGACGACTCTGAGTTGTCTTTAAATTCTCTCTAATTAACTTAACTTTCTCCATAGCTTCAAACACTGCATCAGGCCCAATCACGACAGCTTTACCCACTTCAAACCAACCTATGGGTGATCTACATCTTCTACCATACAAGGCCTCAAATGGTGCCATCCCTATGCTAGCATGGTAACTATTATTATAGGTGAATTCTATCAATGGAAAATGCTCATCCCAACTACCTTTGAAATCAAGTGCCTACGCCCTCAACATGCCTTCTAGGGTCTGAATGGTCCTCTCAGTCTAACCATCTGTCTGCAGATAAAAAGTGAAACTCAAAAGAACTTGGGTATCAAGACCCTACTAAAATGCACTCCAAAACTGAGAAGTAAATTGAGTACCCCTATCCAAAATGATAGAAGAGGGAACTTCGTGCAGCCTGACTAACTCCCGGATATACAATCTAGCATAATCCTCAGCTGTATAAGATGTATGCACGGGTAAGAAGTGTGCGGACTTAGTCAGCTTGTCTACAACAAACCAAATAGAATCACGATGACAACGCGAAAGAGGTAACCCAATCACGAAGTCCATATTCACCACCTCTCACTTCCAAGTGGGTATACCAAACTCTTGCATCACACCACCAAGTATTTGGTGCTCTACCTTAACCTGTTGGTACGTTGCACACTTTGCTACAAACTCAACTATATCCTTCTTCATACCATTCTACCAATAGATTTCCCGCAAGTCGTGGTACATCTTGGTTGTGCCAAGATGAATAGAATACTGCACGCCATGTGCTTCAGCCATAATCCTCTACCTCAGATCATCAACAAATGGAACGCTAAATCTACCCTGCAATCTTAACACGCCATCTCCCCCTTGGGAGAAAACCTCTACCTTTTGGTCCTTAACTGCCTTC
Source organism: Capsicum annuum (assembly GCF_002878395.1). Taxonomy (NCBI): domain Eukaryota; kingdom Viridiplantae; phylum Streptophyta; class Magnoliopsida; order Solanales; family Solanaceae; genus Capsicum; species Capsicum annuum. The sequence continues at coordinate 9,213 of NW_025855257.1, forward strand.
TTCAGTCTGATCAATTTCGGATCTCTATCTTGCTTCTCCTTCACTTCTGAAACTAAAGAGGATTTGAAGCTACTTTGCACCAAAGTACTTCCCTCAGCTGAATCAAGCAACAAAACACCCAATCTAGCCAGACAATGTATATCATGAGCTAAATCTTTCTTACTTTCCTCTACATGAGCAACACTACCCATAGACAATTTGCTAAGGGCATCCACCACTACATTGGCCTTGCCCGGGTGATAAACACACTTATATCATCGTCTTTTAACAACTTTAACCACCTCTTCTACCTAAGATTTAACTCCCTCTGAGTAAACACATATTGCAGGATCTTATGATCAGTAAACACATAATATGAACATCATAAAGATAGTGTCTCCAGATTTTCAAAGCAAAGACCACAATAGCTAACTCAAGATTATGGGTTGGGTAATTATTTTCATGCGACTTTAACTATTTAGAGGCATAGTCTATAATCTTACCTCTTTGCATCAACACATAACCCAAACCAATTCTAGAGACATCACAATACACTATAAAACCACCTGTACCATCAGGCAAAGTCAACACAAGGGCTGAAGTAAGTCGAGTCTTTAGTTTCTGAAAACTCTTCTCACAGGAATCTGACCACTGGAACTTAACTTTCTTTTGGGTCAATCGGGTCATGGGAGACACAATAGAAGAGAACCTTTAACAAAACGACGGTAGTAGCCCATTAGACCCAAGAAATTTCTACTGTCAGATGGAAAAATAGGGCTAGGCTAATTTCTTACAGCTTCTGTCTTTTGGGGATCAACTCTAAACCTTCGGCTGAAATAATATGACCCAGAAAGGCTATAGATCTTAGACAAAATTCACACTTACTGAATTTGGCAAAAAACTGGTGACCTCTAAGAGTTTGCCAGATAATTCTAAGGTGATCTGTATGATCATGCTCACTATAGCAGTAGACAAGGATGTCATCTATAAACACTATGACAAACATATCAAGATGTTGGTTGAACACTCTATTCATGAGGTCCATAAAAGCTGCTGGGGCATTGGTTAGCCCAAAAGACATAACTAGAAACTCAAAGTGACCATAACGAGTTTGGAAGACTATCTTTGGAATATCACATTCCCTCACTTTGAGATGATGATAGCTGGATCTAAGGTCTATCTTGGAGAAATAGCTTGCACCTTGCAACTGATCAAACAGGTCATCAATTCTCGAAAGAGGATACTTATTTTTGACTGTGACCTTGTTAAGCTGACGATAGTCAATGGATACATGCAAAGAGCTATCTTTCTTCCGCATGAATACAACAGGTTTTCCCCAAAGAACTATCTTTCTTCCGCCTTATGAAACCTTTGTCTAAAAGATCTTTGAGTTGCTCTTTCAACTCCTTAAGCTCAGTAGGTGCCATACGGTATGGAAAAATAGAAATAGAAAGAGTGTCGGGAAGAAAGTCAATCCTGAATTCTATCTCTCAATCGGGAGGTACCCTTGGGAGATCTTCCAGAAAAATATCAGGAAACTGATTAACAATATCGACTAACTAAATAGTTGCAGCCTCAGACTTAGTGTCTTTGACTCTAACTAGGTGATAGATGCAACCCTTGGATATTAGGTTTTTGGCTTTGAGATAGGAGATAAAATGACTCTTGGGAGATACTGAACTCCCAGACCACTAAAAAACTAGCTCATCAGGGAACTAAAACTTGACCACATGGGTACGATTGTCTATAGATGCATACCAAAAATGAAGCCAATCCATACCCAGAATAAAGTCAAAATCCACCATGTCTAACTCTATCAAATTAGCAAGTATGACTCTATGAAGAACAGTAATAGGACAATCTCTATACACTTGTTTAGCAATAACTGACTCCCCTATTGGTGTGGAGACTAAGAAAGGCTCAGGAATCTTTTCGAGACTCATTTTGAAATTCACAGCCATAAGTGGGGTCACATAGGAGAGACTTAAACTGGGGTCCAACAACACATAAACATCAACACAAAAGACACGAAGCATACCAGTAACAACATCGCGAGAGTCCTCCTACTCCTGAAGGAATGGTAAGGCATAGAATCTGTTCTGGTGCTGACCACCAGCAGTGCTAGATGAAGCGCCCTGAACAGGGGAGGGACGAGGGACCGGAGCTGGTGTACTAGTAGTCTGTTCCTGAGGTGGGCATCTATGGTCCCCTGCCTAATATGCGGACAATCTCTAAGTCTGTGGTCCTACTTTCTACAACAAAAACAAGCCCTCAAATCTACGAAACACTCATCGGGATGATCCCTACTACACTTAGCACGGGGAGGATAACGGGGCCTGTTACCAATACTATTCTATGACCTAGACATAAAAGACCTGCTCTCTATCTCCTGCCTACATCTAGGCGTGGGATTACTAGCTGATGAAGGCACTGGAATATATGAACGTCTCTAAAACTGAGGGCGATTTCCTCCATGGAACCTAGGCTGACAATACTCATGCTACTCAGATCTAGCCCTCTTGTTCCCCCCCACTCTATCTTTCTCTCTAATCTTATCCACCTCTATCTACTGTGTATGCATCATTAGCCTAGACAGATCTATATCCCTATGTAGTATCGTAGTCCTACACACTTTCAGCACCAAACCAGAAACACTTGTCCTGAACTTGCTCATACTAGATCGGGTGTCAGAAATCAAATCAAAAGCATACTTAGCCAACTAGTTGAATTTTAAAAAGTACTTCTTAACAGTCATAGAGCCCCGCCTCAAGTTTATAAACTCCTCAATCTTTGCTTCCCTCATCTCAAGTGGAAAGAACTTGTCTAAGAATGCATCTTGGAATACCTGCCAAGTCATAGGAGCAACATTGTTACCTCTACCCTTCCTCCATAATACAATCCATTCATAAGCTATGTCCTTCAACCTATAAGATGCCAACTCAACACTTTCTTACTCAAAAATATGCATCACCTGCGTGATCTTTCTCACCTCCTTAAGGTATGATTATGGGTCCTCACCTGCCTTGGACCCTTAAAACTCTAGCGGATTCATCCACATGAAATCATGGATCCTAGAAATAGCTATATCACTTCCCTGCTGATTTGTAACTATGGATTAGTTATTGGCCCAAACATTAGCGGTGATTGCTTTGGCTAATGCCTTAAAGGTCGCTCGAAATTTACCATGAGACACCATCTTATTAAAAGGATCAATAGGTGGGGGTTGCTCATCATTATTTCTACGGGCATTCGCTCTTTGGAGGGGCATTTTTTGAAATAGAAGAGCACAAATTATTAGATGAGAGGGACAACTGCAGGCATGATGGAATCTAAAAGAAAAAAACAACTTTTTTCTAAAACGTCTTGTAGTCTCTTGCTCATTGATGTGGCATGCTACACACCAATGATTAAGACTCTACTCAACGCTACTTGTCAGACTCCCTAGGACTCCTTTAATACCTTTGGCTCTGATCCGAGTTTGTAATGACCCAAAATCACCTCTTGGATATCACACGGTGCTTAGGGCTACAAGTAGCCCCAAGCTAACCCTTTGAGCCTATCACTTCTCATAATAACTCATTCAAGAAGAAATATATAAAACAATGGCACTGTCATATCAAATGAAAGAAAATACAAAGGTAATACTCCATCCAAAGGACCACAATACTGGAAATCTCAACACAACCACAGTCTGATAACTAGTTTGACAAAGCCTCTACTACTCCATGAACTCGAGAGACAATGGGACATGTCCCCAACTGACTCAAACTAAACTAAAAGTAATAACATAAACACTCGAATACTGAAATATCTAAAGATAGGTCCTCAAACCATGAGGACTCACCACTGTAGAAATATAGACGAAGGTACTCGGGAATCACTAACAAGGCTGAGACTGAGCACCTAAACCTATATTATAAGACAATGTAGCACATAGACATATATGTGGATCAATACTTGAGAAAGTACAGAGTATATTGGGGTGTATGTATTTACATAAAACAATATCAATACTCTTTAATCAAATCATGCATGAAAATAGGAATGACTCACATGGCTTGAATAAGTCTAAAATGTAAAGCTCATAAATCATGTAGAATGAAACATGTAACACAAATCTCATGAGTCATTATACTTTGGCTTTAAAATCTATGCTCTCCTCTTATTCTCATTACTCATAGGATAAAGGAAGCTTTAAACAATACTTTCAACTCATGCATATGTCTCATAGAGAGTAAAACTTCTTTATTGCTCAAGAACTTATAACTCTTTTGAACTCAAAAACTTGGAACTCGGAATCATATGATTTTGGTTTAAAAATTGATGATCAACTCTTATTAGTAGCGAAAACTACTTTCTTCTTTGGAAAATACTCAAAAATAATTCGTTCACTTTAGAAAATATCTCATCTCAAAGTTTTAGGGAAAATATTCTATATCAATGGAATATTCTTTAATTTAGGTAGGTTCTCTTAACTGACATAAACCATGCGAGCTACATGGAGTCCAACATCTTGTCCTCCTAAGGAAGAAACCTCATGTTGGGGAGGGGCGTCATACTTTCGATAAGGAGTATAACCTTAACTCAGTGATCACTTATCTCGGCCTCGGGCCCAATCATCTCAGTCTCAGGCCCAAAATCTCAAACCTACGGTGGCACGTAGTTCTGGGGTAAGAAACTATGGTAACTTACCCAACTCGATACTAAATACTACTCCCTTTTGTTTATCTTGCTCAACTCATGGAAATCCACTTTCAAAATAATCTCATGGTTCATAAGAACCCAACAATCAAATATGTAATCTTATGTGGTAGAGTTGATTCCAAAACTCTATGACCATTAGGTCAAAACATTTCTCAATAATCTCAAAGTATTAAAATCAGGGGTGCTTATAGCATAATAGTTCATAAAATTGCAAGTGTTAAGTAGGGCTTAGTGACCCATATTTCAATCTCAGATTAAAACTCATCATAATGCATAATAGATAGCATATAGATTCATAATTCATGTATAAATATGGAAGTTACAGCAATTTATCTCAAATTATCAACATACTGATATACTTTAGTTTCTAGAACATTGAAACTCTTAAATTCTCAAGGAGTAACAACATAGGGTATAAACCCAGCTTTAGTTTCTTAAGAAAACATGCAAAATCATGCTATTTGACTTTAAATTCATGGGAAACATCAAGACATTGCAATCAATAACAATGGGTGAAGAACCCTAATTCCATATCATGTAAAATCTTATAGATTGCAGAAAATTATAGTTTGAATAAGCCTTTGGGCACAAGGGTAAAAGGATTACCCTTGTTCAAAACCCCACATACCTTAGATTATGAAAGTTTATGAACAAGCTTGATTTAAACGCTTTTTATTACTCTTGAGAGAGGGTTATAGCAACCCTTGAAATTGGGGAGCTTAAATCTGAACTCAAATTGTAAAATCTATGGTGAGTTCTTGGATTTCTTGGAGAAGGGTTTTAGATTTGATCTTGAGGGAGAAACCCTAGATCTCTTGTGTATTGGATGATGAATGAAGTCATTTGCTTCATTTGGAATATATCTGCTTGATAAAAGAGTGGAAATACAAAAATATTCCTTTTAAAAATGACTTAAAATACTAAACGGGGGCTGCGATGGTCGAAGCGACGGTCCATCGCTAGCCTGACGGTCCATCGGATTATCCATTGTACGTCGATCAGAGAAAGAACAAACTACCTCGATGTGACAGTCTTAGCGATGGTCCATCACAAAATCGACGGTCCGTTAGATCATTCATCCCACGTTGGCCAGGATGAGGCCACATTGCCTCAAGGGCGACTGTGTCAGTGATGGTCTATCGCAGTCTTGACGGTCCGTCGTCCTAGCCATTGCACTTAGGCCAGAAAAGGAAGTTACTACCTTGGTTGTGATGGTATGAGCGATGGTCCATCACACACTCGACGGTCCATCAACCTATCGATTGCACCTAGGCAGTTCCAACAACTCTCAGTAAAATAGCCATAACTTCCCACCCCGATGCCGAATTGGGACAAAATTTGTATCGTTGGAAAGCTAATTTAATTTTCTACACTATAGTAAGTAATTTTAAGTAAAATTCAACAATACTAAAAGTCTAATAAGTTGGGAAGTCTCTTATCTATCTCTTTGGTCCAAAATTACACTTCACTTGACACGCTCAAGTCTCAAACTAAAAGGGAACTTTGCGGGGTCTTACATTTATCTTCGAATGAAAACTAATTAAGCTAAAATGTTAGGGAAAGAGTTGCAATGCCAACATTGACTTTATAAGAGCTGAATACTAACATGATGTTTGAGTCAGTAACTAGAACATGGACTGAACTAAACTTCTAAAAACATGTTATTACATTAGAATCACTACGTGAAATAAGACCAAAAGAATTAATTAATCAAGGGGAAAATATTATGTCATGCTGGAGCTGAGTTTGATGAGAAAATAATTGGGGGGGGGGGGGAGATACTTGGTCATCATATCTACCTCTGCATCCTAAGTAGTTCCCAAACATTTGTGAAAGTGACCTTCTTATTTCTCAACTTATGAACCTGATATTCCAAGATCTCAAATTAAACTCTTTTTAAGAGATACTATCTTTCACACATACACTCTCTATGAGGACAAATGATACGGGATCGCCAATGTATTTTCTTAACAAGGAAGACTGGATGCACTAATTCTAAGTCTTTAGGAAAATCTAAATCATTAGCTACATTGCCAAAATAACCCTCATTCTTGTTAGTACCAACATAACATGGAATAATCTTTACCTTCTTACCAAATCTTCTAACATCTTTCAAGGGTGAAACTTTCAAGTAGACAAAATCTCCAATAGCAAGCTTAAGTTTCCTTATTCTCATATATGGATAGGACTTTTAACAACTCTGATCTATTTTTGACCTTTCTCTAATCAATTAAAGTTTCTCTAATCAATTGAACTAAATATTGCCTTATCAATATAGATTCATCAACTTTAAACCAACCAATAGGAGATATACATCTTATACCATAAAGTGCTTCAAATGGGGTCATCTTAATAGTGTAGTGATAATTGTTATTATAATAAAACTTTATTAAAGGAAAATGACAATCCCGACTATAATTTAAATTGATCACACACGCTCTCAAAATGTCATCTAAGGTCTGAATGGTCCTCTCTGCCAAACCATCTGTCTTTGGGTGAAAAGTTATATTAAGATGAACTCGGGTTCCAAGATCTTTATGAAACATCTTCTAAAATCAAGAGGTAATGAGTACCTCAATTTGAAATAATAGTCAAAGGGAATCCACACAATTTCACTAACTTCCTAAGGTAGAGTATAACATGGTCCTTGACTGAATCTAAAGTGTTGACTGGTAGATAATGGGTTGACGTAATCATCCATTCTATGATAACCCATATAAATTCATATTGTCGATGAGTATAAGCAACTCTATAATGAAGACCATAATCACCACTTCCTACATCTAAGTAGGAATACTGATGTCCTAAAGTGTACCGCCATGTCTCTAGTGCTCAACCTTAATCTGCTAGCAATTTGGGCACTTAGCCATAAATTTTATAATAGCCCTTTTCATACCTTTCTACTAATCAACTTTTCATAAATCATGGTAAATCTTAGTGGTCTAGGATTAATAGAATATCGTGAACCATGATCTTCTTCTAGTATCCACTATATCAAGTCATGTACATGTAGAACACACAGTCTGGCCTAAAATTGAAGAACACTATCTTCCCCTTGGCAGAAAACCTCACCCTTTTTACTCTTCACCTCTTCTTTCAACCTAAGAAATATAGGATCACTATCTTGCTTTTTTTCATCTCATCACACAAAGAGAATTTTGAACAATCTTAAATCAATATATTACCTTTGGGTGAATTAACCAACTAAATTCCCAATCTAGCTATCTCATGAACTTTGCAAAATAACTATTTATTCTCATCCGCTACATGAGAAATACTTTTCATTGATGATATGCTAAGAGCATCTGCTACTATATTTTCTTTACCCGAATGGTATAAGACACTCATTTCATAATCCTTTAACAACTATAGCCATCTTCTCTGACAAAGATTTAGATGTTTTTGAATGAAAACATACTAAACGTTCTTTTGATCTATGAGCACATCAATATAAATCCCATAGAGATAATATCTCCAAATCTTTAAGAAAAAACAACTGCCGCCAACCTAAGATCATGGAGGGTAATTTTTCTCATGATGCTTGAGTTGTGTTGAAGGATATCCTTTAAATTTGCCCTATTACATCATCACACAACCAAATACAGCTATATTAGCATTTCAATAAACAACAAAACCATCTGAACCTTTTGGAAGAGTTAAATTGTAGCGGATATGAGTCGAGCCTTCAACTCGTGAAAACTTTTCTCACATGAATTGTACCACTAAAATTTCACTTTCTTCTGAGTTAATATAGATATTAGAGAAGCAATAGAGTAAAATCCTATGGAAAACCATCCGAAATAACTCATTAAACCATAGAAACTCCCAATATCTGTTGGAGATAAGGGTTTACTCTAGTTCCTTATTGTTCCAATCTATTAAGAATCAATCTAATACATTCACCCAAAATAATATGTGTAATGCCTCAGATGTTTATCCCTTGAAAATTCTTGATCTTTGGGCTCACTGCCTTGGTTAAGACTGGTGGTGAAGAGTGGTGATATGTGGTTATGGGTTGTAGGAGCCTGGTTGTAACCAAATCAAGAACTTAGTGGAAAAGTTCTGTTCTGAGTACGAGTCAATATGATTTGTAAGTATATGTTACGAGTCATAGGTTCAAATTGTAGGCTGTCCATTCTTAATTCATTTGGGTTTTGTGTTTCTTATGACTAAACCTTATGAGTCGTAAGATCTTATTATGAGTAGGTTGGTAGATTCGTAAGGTGGGTAGTGTATAGGGTTCCTAGTCACTATCTTGGTTAAGACTCGTGGTCATGAGTCATAATATATGGGTATAAGTCAACCAACTTTTTTCAAGCTTTTAAGTTAAGGGAATTCTGGACATTTCCCCTGTTGCACAACTAAAAACCCATGTCCTATGACTTCTTTAGATCATTAATACCTATCATAAAAACATCAAGTAACCTTTCAAAACCCTCCTAAATCCTCAAGGTTAAGAACACTTGGGGTTTTTATCAAGTTAATCAATTGGCACTTCCATGGGTGATTTCTCTCTGTTCTTCTTAGTGTTTAAGGCATGTTGCTCTTCCCACATTGTCAATTTTATAAAAGCATATGATTTAGAGTTTTGTTCATGAGATATTGATGTTTGGTTTTGAGCTATGGGTTGAGGGTTCTTAATATAAATTGCTTAAGTGTTTCTTCCTTGATTTTGATGAAGCTAGTGTACTTAAATTAATGGTTGGTAAATGCATTGGGATGCATGGGAATGGTGGATGGAAATAAGGATAAAAAGGAATCCCCAAATTAAATTATTTTGTATAGAAATGGGTAATAATCTCAACCCATAGGTATAATTGATTTTTGTTTATACATTATGAATTGGCTTGACTTATTTCTTGAAACTAATGCATGGTATACATGGTTAAATGGTTAAGGATGGTTTTGAAAAACCTAGTGGGTTTCATGGGAATCCCCCAAGTGATTTTATTATGAAAACCTTGTGAGGTATATGGGAATCCCCTAAGTGACTTTAATAATAGTGTCTGCGGAGTACGTGGGAATCCTGTAAGTGTTGACTAATGATATTGCTTGCAAGCAATAGTAGGTATGGAGATACCAATTAGTAATGCCTTAATAATTTACTCTTAGCATTGATGGTTTGGTTATGTGTTAATTGTTTTAATTAGCCAATAATAGGGGTTGTGATCGCTAGCTGTGAAGGTGTAAATCTGAAGGACGGACATTAGGACCTCATGTTTGCCAACAAAAGGGTTAGTTTTGATTACCATAGGCTTGCAGAGTACAATTAAATCCCCCAAGCCTATAAATTCATATATGTATCAAGTAGGGCGAAGGGTACAAGGGAATCCCCGATCATCTATGATATCTATGATTCATGCGGTTAACATGCATCGGGCCCATTCAGGGGTTTACACTGGACCCATATAGCCCGTGGGTAGACTTATGATGGTAAATCTATACAATCCAAGTAGATGTTTTAAATTTTTATGCTAAAACTTTCTCCCTGCCCCAACATGGTATATATATACATATATATATGTATGTGTTTATTTGCATATGGTTATGTTCATTGGTTTGATTTGATTTTGGCTTGATGACATTACTTTATCTTTATCATTGAGTTACATGCTAGCATTCACCCTGTTACCCTTCTTCGAACATTGTATCCTAATGCGATGCAGGAATCAGCCATACTTCCACTCTTCGTGCGTAGTGATGTGGTGATTCGAGAATAGCTTTTGAGTCAAACTAAAGTGGTGATCTTATGGAAGACCCTATTTCATGCTATATATTTCTTTATGTCTTTATTACTCTTTTTGGTTTTGGTTTAGCAATGTTTGGGGGTATGTCTCAACTAGATATTCTTTGGTTTGATTAGAGGCTTTGTTAGACTACTGTGGGCATAGATGGTGTCGATATCGATATCGGTATTGGTATCGGCATTGGCATTGGCCCTGGTTGGTTATTTGGTTATGGCTGGTTCATTTTGGTTATAAGCTTAGTATAATATTTTTAATTTTATATTCTCTTTTCTTGTTATATGTTCGGATTCATCCAACATGGGGTATATGGTAGTTGGGTGCTTTAGGTATTACGGGAGGTGTCCAATTCTTATTGGACTTGAGATACCCGTCATGGCTAGGCCTTAGTTTAGGTTGGACAAGATGGTATTAGAGCACTAGGTTCATGGTCAATTGGATATTTACAAAGACGTGATGAGTAGAGTCTCTTTTAAGAGTGTGTAGAGTGCCACACTCACAAGGGAGAGGATACGATGTATTTAGGAATATTTCTCTTTTTTGTGTTCTATTTTTGAGTTGTAGAATTAAAGGTCCTTAAATCTTCTCTAATTCCTGCGTGTTCATCTTTTAGATCATGCCTCCTAGATGATCTGAAGCTCATGGAAACTCTTTTATCCTACTCGAGGATAATATTGATGTAACACCCCGAAATCGGGTCTTGAGATGTCACACGGTGCTTAGGATCACAAGTGACCCCAGCTAATCCTTCTACTGGCATAAATCATAAGCAACTAAATAAGATAGATAAATCTGAACAAAGTAAGTGGAAGATACATCTTTTCTGAATCTGATCAATACATAAGTGAATTCACATGATCACAACTCTGCTTTTACAAAGAAACAGAGATAAATACAATGACTCTACTGACTGTCTATGAAGCCTCTACTAATACTGATTATAGATAGCTAGGACGCGACCCCAACTATCACCAATCAATAAATAAGAATAATAAAGAAAGAAAATATATAAATGACATCTAACTTAAATCCCCGAAGTAGGAGGACATATCATCTGCTGGCTGAAATCTGTGACCGTCTGAGTCTGATGTGCATACTAAAACTTGTACCTACATTATGAGACAATGTAGCACATAGATTTATATATCAGCACTTTGAGGATGTATTGAGTATATGGGGGTGCAATGCATATATAAAATAATATCTCAATATCATCATAGTTTATAAAATTATGCATGCTGACATAAATGACTCACATAGCTTGGATAATATCTGAAATATAAATCTCATAAAACATGAATAATGAAACATTTAGTATAAATGTCGTACGTCATTTCACTTCATTCTAAATCTGCATTCTTTCTTTGTTCTCAAACTTGTAGTATAGATAATGTCTTAAAACAACATCTTTCCGAACATACACTTTAATCTCATGAAAATTAAGAACTTCTCTAGAAACTTAAAGATTTTGACACTTGAGAACCTTAGAAATCTTGGAATCATAGCTTTTGAAAAACATATACCTTTATCTTAGATAGAGTGGGAGACTACTTTGGGAGTTTCTCTTAATCGACATAAACCATGTAAGCTACATGGAGTCCAACGTCTTACCCACATTGGGGGGACCTATTCTATCCTTGCCATCGAATAGAACCTTAACTTCTCTATTCATTAGTGATCACTATATCAGCCTCAGGCTCATATCCTACAGGGGCACATAGTTCTAGGAAAGTACCACACTTCCTGCTCGATGCTAAATACTACTCCCAGACTTAGCTCAAAACTTTAAAGAAAATCCACAATAAATAATTCAACAATTTGCATCAGAATCCAATATGCTACCCCTTTATCATAAATCAATCAAATGTGGATTTCTTTTCTTACTTGGGTTCAAAAACTAACTCTTTCCTGAAATCTTGATAGACTCATCATCAAAGCTTTAAAAATTTTATAATAATGAAAATATAACCATACTTATTGAAATTCTTTAAAAGTCCTCAGTAACTCATTCTCAAAATAACAATCTTTAAATAGGGGTTAATGACCCATATATCAAACTCATATTAAAACACCAAAAAATTCATGCTTGATAATGTAAATATTGATGAATCAACTCAAAATCTGAAAATCTCAGCAATAAGCATGAAAATATAAACATAATCATGTAATATCATAGCAAAACATCATACTCAATATACTTCTTGAAAATACTTCAACAATGTCAAAATATAGAAATCAAGAATCACAATATAATGCTTAAACTCACTTGAAAAAATCTGGAAAATCACATTACTTGCATAAATATGTGAAATTAGTCATAGATTTGCACTTCTAAATCATTGGGAACCTTATTAGCTTGTAATTAACAACCATGGGTATAAACCCCAACTTGAATTTCATGAAAAATAATCAAAAATTCAGTAATTTATAATCTAAAATAAGTTTTGGGCACAAGAACGAAAGGGTGTTCTTGTTCAAACCCCACATACCTTGAAATTTAAGATTTGGATGAACTCTTAACTTTGGATTGCTATTCTTGAGATTAATGGGTGCTTTTCATAACCCTCGGAATGGGGAATCTGAATCTTGAAAAATTATCGAAAACCTACAGTTGAATCTTGAGATATTTAAATTTTTAGGTTGAAACCCTAATGAATGTTCTTGGTAATTTTGAGTGAAAGTAAACTTATTTTGGTGTTATGGGAGTTTAATCCTGTATTATATCTTAATTGGGGTTGGAAAATACTGCTTTTTCCCTTAAAAATACAGAAATAGAACCTGAAATTTATTAGCATGCGATAGAGATCGCATGGTGCTACTGCCTTAGCCACTAAAATGGCCATAACTTTTCACTCAGGTATCATATTTTTGTGAAATTGATATAGTTGAAAAGCTAATTTAATTATCTACAATTTGATAGGTCTTGGTATGAAAAATTCTATGTAAATTAATAGATATACACATTTGAAGTAGACCTTTGTAGAATCGAATGTCAAACTTTGGATGAATTAATTGATCTTAGCTCAACTTTGTTCTAGGTCATTTCTATGAACATTTTTCACCTATATGCTACTCCATAGACTAGGATAATGATCATGCAACTTATATTCATGTGAGAATCACTTGGATTAGAGCTTAGACGCATAGAAATGATGGTTATAATTCCAGCACAAAAATATGGGATGTTACAATTGATGAGACATGCCCTACTTATGGGGTCCAGAACTGGTATAAGGGTCCAATTTTAATTGCCTTACTGGAGTTCCACTAGTCCCCTAAAGTCCTTCTCGAGCTCCCTAGGCTGATGTGATGAATGTTGAGTTTTGTCAGTTTATTCATATGTGGTCTTAGTTTGTAGAATCTTAGTCTGAGCATTGCGCTTTAGCTACTCCATCTTTTGAGGCCACAAGAGTCGACCAGTTTATGAGGTTGAGTCTTCTAACCTTTACTGGTGTTGAGGTTGAGGAGGATCCTCAAATATCCTTGATGAGATGGAAAAGATCTTCTATGTGATGCATGCCACAAATATGGAGTTGTGGAGTTTGATGCCTACCAATTAAAAGGTATGAAGTATCAGTGGTGCGAGAAATGGGACCAATCAAGGGGTGACGATGCCGAGTTAGCCCCGTTGGATAATTTTTCTAGTGCTTTCCTGGACTGCTTCTTTTCTCAAGAGCTGAGGAAGGCAAAGATGAAAGAGTTTGTTAACCTGAGCAACGTAAGATGTCAGTTAAGGAGTATTTCTTAAAGTTTCAATAGTTATCTTGGTATGCTTCAGAATTAAGTGTATAGCATGAGGGCTAGAATGAGGAAGTTTGCTTTTAAGTTATCCTGAGACTTGATTTTAGAGATTAAGGATGCCTTGTTATACAAGGACATGGACATCTCTAGGTTGGTTTGTACATACAACATCTGGATAAAGAGAAGAAGAAGTAGGCAGAGATAGAAGAAAGGCAGAGTAAGAAGTTTAGATTTTTTGATTAGGGTAGAGGTCAATAGTAGAGTGACAGGGATAGTGGAAAGTGGTCTAAGAGAAAGTGCATGATTCTGGGTTCTATTCGACGGCTAGTGGTCCCTACCCAAAGCCATCTGGTGATAGGCATTTTTAGGGTGGTGATGGTTCTAGGGCATATGGCACTCAATCTCAGGCTAGTGGGGCCCAATAAGCTCCATCATATCCTCTTTACAAATTTTGTGGTCTGTTACATCGTTGTTTTTGTGATAAGGGTAGGGATAAGTTCTTCAACTGTGGTCATCCAGGGTATATGCTTAGAAACTGTTCAATAGGTCATGTTGCTTTTGGGGCAAATAAGCTTCCTATTGCCTCTTCATCAGCTTCGGCACCAAAGAGTACCCCATCTAGCTCCAATACTGGTCGAAACTATCTCTATACTCTCACTCCTCGTCAGGAGTTTGAGGTATCACCTAATATCATTATTGGTATATTGAATCTCTTTTCCCTTGATGTTTACTATTTACTTGATCTGGGGTCC
>NW_025855257.1:27132-30422 GCF_002878395.1 Capsicum annuum
TGAATCTCTTTTCCCTTGATGTTTACTATTTACTTGATCTGGGGTCCACTTTTTTTTATATGACCCTATTTATGGCCGTGCATTTTGGTTTTAGTCCTGAGTGTATTTCAGACCCCTTTTCCATTTTTTCCTCTATGGGTGACTCTGTAGTGACTTGAAAAGTCTCTAGGGGTTGTGTGGTATCTGTGGGTAGGAGAAAGACGTTGGTGGATCTGGTAGAGTTAGACTTAGTTAATTTTGATGTCATATTGGGGATGGATTGGTTACACTAGTGCTAAGCTTCTCTAGTCTGTTGAACCAGTAAAGTTATTTTAAATTCCCTAATGAGCCAATTATGTAGTGTAAGGTGGTTCTGTAGTGCATAAGGGAAGGGTTATATCATATATCTTAAAGCTCAAATATTAATCTCCAGGGATTTTCCTTATCATTTGGTCCAGGTTAAAGATTCTAACTGTGAGAGTCCTTCTTTATATTTCATCCCGGTGGTGAATGAATTTTCTAATGTCTTCCCCGATGACCTTCTTGGTGTCCTTTCTAAAAGAGAGATTGATTTTGGGATTGATCTTTATTTGGACACTCATTCTATCTCTATTCCCTAGTATAGAATGGCTCCAGATAAATTGAAAGAGCTTAAGGAGCAGTTGAAAGACCTCATAGACAAGGGGTTTTACTATCCTAGTGTGTCTCAATGGGGTGCACCTATTTTGTTCATGCATAAGAAGGATGGTTCCCTACGGATGTGTATTGATTGCTGTCAGTTGAATTAGATGATGATAAAGAATAAGTACCCTCTCCCTTGGATTGATGATTTGTTTGATCAACTTTAGGGTGCTAGATATTTCTCTAAGATTGATCTTAGGTTGGGTCATCATTAGTTAAAGATTAGGAAAGTGGATATCTATATGACTGCTTTCAAAACCCAATATGGTGATTATGAATTTTTAGTCATGTCTTTTGGGTTGACCAATGCCCGACGACATTCATGGACATGATAAATAGGGTCTTCTGCTAGTTCTTGGATCTATTCATTATTGTATTCATAGATGATATTCTTGTGTACTATAAGAGTTAGGCGGATCATGCCGATCACCTCTATATCATATTACAAATCTTGAAAGATCATTACTTAAATTCTATGTTTTAAAAGTGTGAGTTCTGGTTGAAAGCTATTACTTTTCTGGGATATGTCATTTCTAGTGAAGGGATTATAGTGGATCCGCAGAAAGTTGAAGTGGTTAAGAAGTGGCCTAGACCCACGACTCCAATAAATATTTGGAGCTTTTTAGGTTTAGTCGGTTACTATAGGAGATTTGTGGAGAGTTTCTCGACTATAGATGTCCCATTGACTAAGTTGACCCAGAAGAAGGCAAAATTCTTGTGGTCTAAAACTTGAGAAGGGAGTTTTGAGAAACTGAAAGATAAGTTGACTTTAGATCCAGTTTTGACCATGCCCTAGGGTAATGATAGATTCGTGGTCTATTGCGATGCATCACATATAGGACTTGGGTGTATGTTGATGCAGTATGGAAGGATGATGGCCTATGTTTCTAGCTAGTTTAAAGATCACGAGAAGTACTACTCGACTTATGATTTGGAGTTATTAGCTATGATGTTTGCATTGAAGATCTGACATCACTATCTCTTTAGAGTTCATGTGGATATCTTTTTTGACCATTAGAGCCTATAATATGTGTTCACTCAGAAAGAGCTTAATTTCAAGAAAAAGAGGTGGATTGAGTTGTTGAATGACTATGATATGAGTCTCACTTACCACCAGGTTAAGCTAATATAGTTGCTGATGCTCTTAATAGGTTATCCATGAGAAGTCTTGCTCATGTGGATGAGGATAAGCAGAAATCAGTGAAAGATATTCACCATATGGATAACCTTGGGGTTCGTTTCTGGACTCTAAGGATGATAGTGTACTTGTGTATCAGGTGGCACAATTATCTCTTGCTGCTGAGATAAAGGAGAAGTAGGTATTTGGTAGATTAAGGGAGATGTGGGTCAGTAGATGGTTGAAGTTTTTGTGATTTGGTAGCGATGGTATCTTGAGGTATCAAGGAAGACTATGTATTCCTGACATAAACGGATTACGAGAAAGGATCTTAGCTGAGGCTCATGGGTCATGTTATACTATTCATCCTAGTTTGACGAAGAAGTATCATGATCTTAAGGAGATTTATTGGTGGAATAATAGAAGTGGGATATGACCAATTTTGTGGCTAAGTGCATGGTGTGTCAACAAGTGAAGGTTAAGTACTTGAGGCCAGGTGGGTTGTCTCCGGAGATTGAGTTGCCTATGTAGAAATAGGCGATAATCAATATGGACTTTATTACCGAGTTTCCTTGTTCTTGAAATCAGTTTTATTCTATTTGTATCATCATAGATAGGATGACTAAGTCTTCTTAGTTTTTGCTAGGAGGACAATTATTCAACTAAGGATTATGCCAAGTTGTTTCTTAGGGATATTATAAAGTTTCATGGTACTTAGGTTTCTATTATTTAAGATCGTGGTACTCAGTTCTCATCTAACTATTGGCGATCATTTTAGAGAGGTTTGGGAACTAAGGTGACCCTTAGTACTGCATTTCACCAGCAGATGGACAGGTAAGTGGAAAGGACAGTTCAGGTCTTAGAAGATATGCTTCAGGCTTGGGTGATTGACTATGGTGGTAGTTGGGTTGATTAGTTGCCTCTCATAGAGTTTGCATATAGTAATAGTTATCACTCTAGCATTGGTGTGGCTCCTTTTGAGGCATTGTTTGGTAAGAGGTGTCATTCTCTTATTAAGTGGTATGAAGTTATTTAAAATAAGTTGTTTGGTACCGCCGTAGTTTACCAGCCATAGAGAAAGTGAAGATGATTCAATATAGTCTTAAGATCACCTAAAGTAACCAAAATTCCTATGCATATGTGGGCGTATGGATTTAGAGTTTGAGGTTGGTGATTGGGTGTTCTTAAGGGTGTCTCCCATGAAGGGGTTATGTGGTTTTGAAAGAAGGGAAACCTTAGTCCTCGTTATGATGGTCCATACTTGGTTTTAAAGAGGGTTGGTAGCATTGCGCCTGAGTTGGAGTTCCATTCATCTGGTGTTTCATGTCTCGATCTTGAGAAGGTGCATGGGTGATCCTTCGTCGGTCATCCCTTTGGAGGGGATGGGTATTTTGGACTTCTTGTCTTATAAGGAAGTCCTAGTTGAAATCTTTGATCGGCAACATCGGTTGCATATGAAGGGTGTGGCTTCAATAAAGGTTCTTTGGAGAAACCACAGGGTTGAAGAGGCCAC
>NW_025855257.1:33422-52196 GCF_002878395.1 Capsicum annuum
CACATTGACGTATATGTGGATCAGCACTTGGGAATGTATTGAGTATATGGGGATTTATGCATTTACGTAAAACAATATCAATACTCTTAATCAAATCATGCATGCAAGTAGAAATGACTCACATGGCTTGAATAAGTCTAAAATGTAAAGCTCATAAATAAGGTAGAATGAAGTATGTAACACAAATCTCGTGAGTCATTATACTTTGGCTTTAAAATATGCGCTCTCCTCTTATTCTCATTACTCATAGGATGAAGGAAGCTTTAAACAATACTTTCAACTCATGCATATGTCTTATGGAGAGTAAAACTTCTTTATTGCTCAAGAACTTATAAATCTTTTGAACTCAAACACTTGGAACTCGGAATCATATGAATTTGGTTTAAAAATTGATGATCAACTCTTATTAGTAGAGAAAACTACTTCCTTATTTGGAAAATACTCAAAAACAATTAGTCCACTATAGAAAATATCTCATCTCAAAGCTTTAGGGGAAATATTCTATCTCAATGAACAATATTTTAGTTTAGGGAGGTTCTCTTAACCGACATAAACCATACGTGCAACATGGAGTCCAATGTCTTGTCCTTCTAAGAAAGAAACCTCATGTTGGGGAGAGGCATCATACTCTTGCCAAGGAGTATAACCTCAACTTAGTGATCTCTTATCTCGGCCTCAGGCCCAAAATATCAAACCTACGGTGGCACATAGTTTTGGGGTAAGAAACTGTGGTAACTTTACTAACTCGGTGCTAAATACTACTCCATTTAGTTTATCTCGCTTATCTCATGGAAATCCACTTTCAAAATAATCTCATGGTTCATAAGAACCCAAAAATCAAATCTGTAATCTGATGTGGTAGAGTGGATTTCAAAACTCTATGATCATTAGGTCAAAACATTTCTTAATAATCTCAAAAAACTCAAATCATGGGTGGTAATAGCACAATAGTTCATAAAACTGCAAGTCTTAAGTAGGGATTAATGACCCATATTTCAATCTCAAGTTAAAACTCATCATAATGCA
Organism: Capsicum annuum; assembly: GCF_002878395.1. NCBI lineage: Eukaryota > Viridiplantae > Streptophyta > Magnoliopsida > Solanales > Solanaceae > Capsicum > Capsicum annuum. The sequence goes on from NW_025855257.1 coordinate 34,449, forward strand.
TAATAGATAGCATATAGATTCATAATTCATGTAGAAAGCTGGAAGTTACAGCAATTTGTCTTAAAATATCAACATATTGATATACTTCAATTTCTAGAACATTGAAACACTTAAATTCTCAAGGAGTAACAACATAGGGTATAAACCCAGCTTCAATTTCTTAAGAATACATGGAAAATCATGCTATTTGACTTTCAATTCAAGGGAAACACCAAGATATTGCAATCAATAACAATGGGTGAAAAACCCTAATTCAATATCATGTAAAATCTTATAGATTGCAGAAAATTATAGTTTAAATAAGTCTTTGGGCACAAGGGTGAAAGAATTAGCCTTGTTCAAAACCCCACATACCTTGGATTATGAAATTGGATGAACAGGCTTGCTTCAAACTCTTTTTCTTACTCTCGAGAGAGGGTTCTTGCAACCCTTGAACTTGGGGAACTTAAATCTCAACTCAATTTGTAGAATCTATGATGAGTTCTTGTATTTCTTGGAGAAAGGTTTTAGATTTGATCTTGAGGAAGAAACCCTAGTTCTTTTGTGTTTTGGAAGATGAATGAAGTCGTTTGCTTTGTTTGGAATATATATGGTTGATAAAAGAGTGGAAAGACCAAAAATTCCCTTTTAAAAATAACTTAAAATACTGAACCGGGGCTGTGACGGTCGAAGAGATGGTCCGTCGCTAGCTTGACGGTCCGTCAGATCGTCCGTCGCACGTCAGTCAGAGAAAGAAAACACTGCCTCTATTTGACAGTCTCAGCGATGGTCCGTTGCAAACTCGATGGTCCATCAAATTGTTCGTCGTACGTTGGCTAGGATGAGGCCACACTGCCTCAGCGACGACGATCTCAGCAATGGTCCATCACATTCTTGACAGTCCGTCGTCCTTGCCATCACACTTGGGTTAGAAAAGGGAGTTACTACCTTGGTTGTGATGGTCCGGGCGATGGTCCATCGCACACTCGACGGTCCATCAACCTGTCCATCACAGCTGGGTGGTTCCAAAGCCTCTCGGTAAAATGGACATAACTTCCCACCCCGATGTCGGATTTGGACGAAATTAGTATCATTGGAAAGCTAATTCAATTCTCTACACTGTAGAGAGTCATTTTCAGGAAACTTCAACAATATTAAAACACTAATCACTTGGGAAGTCTCTTCTTAATCTCTTAGGGCTAGAATTACACTTCACTTGACACACTCAAGGCTCAAACTACAAGGGAACTTTGTGGGATCTTACAATATCTCCTCTTTGGAAACATTCATCCTTGAATGTCTCTAGTTAGACTAGGAACACTTGAAAAACAGAGTACAATAACTGAAGCAATTTGCTAAATGGGCTCAAATCCTTTGTAAACTCTTGAATACCTCAGAAATTGCAAGAACTCATGCAAGAATAGATACATAGCTGAACTTTAGATTAGAATGGCTGAATTAAAGAAGAATAATGCCTTCGGATCGATCTAAACTCGTGGAAAATAGGTGCATGTACTTGGCTCGCATGTCTGCTTCTGCCTCCCAAGTAGCACCCTCAACTGACTGGTTCTGCTACAATACTTTGACCAAGGGAACCTATTTGTTCCTTAGTCTACGGATTTGGAAATCTAGGATCTCAACGGGAATCTCATCAAAAGAAAGACTATTCTAACTATTAGCACTCTCTGAAGGATCTACCAAAATGGAATCACCAATATGCTTCTTAAGCATGGAGACATGAAAAATAGAATGAACGGCTGACAACTTCATAGGTAACTCAACCTCATAGGCTACTTTCCCAACATGGCTCAAAGCTCTATACGAACCAACATAACGGGGACTAAGCTTTCTCTCTTTACCAAACCTCTTCATCCCTTTATGGGTGAAATCTTTAAGTACACCAAATTACCCACTTCAAACTCAAGATCTCTTCTTCTCACATCAGCATATAACTTTTGACGACTCTGAGTTATCTTTAACTTCTCTCTAATCAACTTAACTTTCTCCATAGCTTCAAACACTGCATCAGGCCCAATCATGACAGCTTTACCCACTTCAAACCAACCTATGGGTGATCTACATCTTCTACCATACAAGGCTTCAAATGGTGCCATCCCTATGCTAGCATGGTAACTATTGTTATAGGTGAATTCTATCAATGGAAAATGCTCATCCCAAATACCTTTGAAATCAAGTGCCTACGCCCTCAACATGCTTTCTAGGGTCTGAATGATCCTCTCAGTCTGACCATCTGTCTGTAGATTAAAAGTGAAACTCAAAAGAACTTGGGTATCAAGACCCAACTAAAATGCACTCTAAAACTGAGAAGTAAATTGAGTACCCCTATCCAAAATGATAGACAGGGAACTTCGTGCAGCCTGACTAACTCCCGGATATACAATCTAGCATAATCCTCAGCTGTATAAGATGTATGCAAGGGTAAGAAGTGCGCGGACTTAGTCAGCCTGTCTACAACAAACCAAATAGAATCATGATGACAACGCAAAAGAGGTAACCCGGTCATGAAGTCCATATTCACCACCTCCCACTTCCAAGTGGGTATACCAAACTCTTGCATCACATCACCAAGTATTTGGTGCTCTACCTTAACCTGTTGGTATGTTGCACACTTTGCTACAAACTCAACTATATCCTTCTTCATACCATTCCACCAATAGATTTCTTGCAAGTCGCGGTACATCTTGGTTGTGCCAAGATGAATAGAATACTGCACGCCATGTGCTTTAGCCATAGATCATCAACAAATGGAACACTAAATCTACCCTGCAATCTTAACACGCCATCTCCCCCTTGGGAGAAAACCTCTACCTTTTGGTCCTTAACTGCCTTTTTCAGTCTGATCAATTTCCGATCTCGATCTTGCTTCTCCTTCACTTCCGAAAGTAAGGAGGATTTGAAGCTACTTTGCACCAAAGTACTTCCCTCAGCTGAATCAAGCAACAAAACACCCAATTTATCCAGACAATGTATATCATGAGCTAAATCTTTCTTACCTTCCTCTACATGAGCAACACTACCCATAGACAATTTGCTAAGGGCATCCGCCACTATATTGGCCTTTCCCGGGTGATAAACACTCATATCATATAGTCTTTTAACAACTTTAACCACCTCTTCTACCTAAGATTTAACTCACTCTGAGTAAACACATATTAAAGGATCTTATGATTAGTAAACACATAACATGAACACCATAAAGATAGTGTCTCCAAATTTTCAAAGCAAAGACCACAATAGCTAACTCAAGATCATGGGTTGAGTAATTATTTTCATGCGACTTTAACTATGTAGAGGCATAGTCTATAATCTTACCTCTTTGCATCAACACACAACCCAAACCAATTCTAGAGACATCACAATACACCATAAAACCACCTGTACCATCAGGCAAAGTCAACACAAGGGCTGAAGTAAGTCGAGTCTTCAGTTTCTGAAAACTCTTCTCACAGGAATCTGACCACTGGAACTTAACTTTCTTTTGGGTCAATCGGGTCATGGGAGACACAATAGAAGAGAACCTTTAACAAAATAACGGTAGTAGCCCATTAGACCCAAGAAACTTCTAATGTTAGATGGAAAAATAGGGCTAGGCTAATTTCTTACAGCTTCTGTCTTTTGGGGATCAACTCTAAACCTTCGACTGAAATAATATGACCCAGAAAGGCTATAGATCTTAGACAAAAGTCACACTTACTGAATTTGGCAAAAAACTGGTGACCTCTAAGAGTTTGCAAGACAATTCTAAGGTGATCTGCATGATCATGCTCACTGTGGCAGTAGACAAGGGTGTCATCTATAAACACTATGACAAACATATCAAGATGTTGGTTAAACATTCTATTCATGAGGTCCATAAAAGCAGCTGGGGCATTGGTTAGCCCAAAAGACATAACTAGAAACTCAAAGTGACCATAACGGGTTTGGAAGGCTGTCTTTGGAATATCACATTCCCTCACTTTAAGTTGATGATAGCTGGATCTAAGGTCTATCTTGGAGAAATAACTTGCACCTTGCAACTGATCAAACAGGTCATCAATTCTCGGAAGAGGATACTTATTTTTGACTGTGACCTTGTTAAGTTGACGATAGTCAATAGATACATGCAAAGAACTATCTTTCTTCCGCACGAATAGAACAGGTTCTCCCCAAGGAGAAATATTGGGCCTTATGAAACCTTTGTCTAAAAGATCTTTGAGTTGCTATTTCAACTCCTTAAGCTCAGTAGGTGCCATACGGTATGGAGAAATAGAAATAGGAAGAGTGTCGGGAAGAAGGTCAATCCTACATTCTATCTCTCTATCGGAAGGTAACCTTGGGAGATCTTCCAGAAAAATATCAGGAAACTGATTAACAATACCGACTGACTAAATAGTTGCAGCCTCGGACTTAGTGTCTTTTACTCTAACTAGGGGATAGACGCAACCCTTGGATATTAGCTTTTTGGCTTTGAGATAGGAGATAAAATGACTCTTGGGAGATACCGAACTCCCAGACCACTAAAAAACTAGCTCATCAGGGAACTAAAACTTGACCACATAGGTGCGATTATCTATAGATGCATACCAAAAATGAAGCCAATCCATACCCAGAATAAGGTCAAAATCCACCATGTCTAACTCTATCAAATCAGCAAGTATGACTCTATGAAGAACAGTAACAGGACAATCTCTATACACTTGTTTAGCAATAACTGACTCCCCTACTGGTGTGGAGACTAAGAAAGGCTCAGGAATCTTTTTGGGACTCATTTTGAAATTCACAGCCACAAGTGGGGTCACATAGGAGAGACTTGACCTAGGGTCCAACAACACATAAACATCAACACAAAAGACACGAAGCATACCAGTAACAACATCAGGAGAGTCCTCCTACTCCTGAAGGGATGGTAAGGCATAGAATCTATTCTGGTGCTGACCACTAGCAGTGCTAGATGAAGCGCCCTGAACAGGGGAGGGACGAGAGACCGGAGCTGGTGTACTAGTAGTCTGTGCCTGAGGTCGGGTATCTATGGTCCCCTGCCTAACATGCGGACAATCTCTAAGTCTGTGGCCCTACTTTCTACAACCAAAACAACCCCTCAAATCTGCGAAACACTCATCGGGATGATCCCTACTACACTTAGCACGGGGAGGATAACGGGGCCTGTTACCAATACTATTCTATGACCTAGACATAAAAGACCTGCTCTTAATCTCCTGCCTACATCTAGGCGTGGGATCACTAGCTGATAAAGGCATTGGAATATATGAATGTCTCTAAAACTGAGGGTGATTTCCTCCATGGAACCTAGGCTGACTATACTCATGCTGCTCAGATCTAGCCCTCTTGTTCCCCCTCACTCTGTCTTTCTCTCCAATCTTATCCACCTCTATATGCTGTGTATGTGTCATTAGCCTAGACAGATCCATATCCCTATGCAGCATCGCAGTCCTACATATTTTCAGCACTAAACCAGAAACACTTGTCTTAAACTTACTCATTCTAGATCGGGTGTCAGAAATCAAATCAGAAGCATACTTAGCCAACTAGTTGAATTTTAAAAAGTACTTCTTAACAGTCATGGAGCCCCGCCTCAAGTTTATAAACTCCTCAATCTTTGCTTCCCTCATCTCAAGCTGAAAGAACTTGTCTAAGAATGCATCTTGGAATACCTACCAAGTCATAGGAGCAATATTCTCACCTCTACCCTTCCTCCACAATACAATCCATTCATAAGCTATGTCCTTCAACCTGTATAATGCCAACTCAACACTTTTTTACTCAGAAATATGCATCACCTGCGTGATCTTTCTCACCTCCTTAAGGTATGATTATGGGTCCTCACCTGCCTTGGACCCATAAAACTCTAGCGGATTCATCCGTATGAAATCATGGATCCTAGAAGTATCTACATCACCTCCCTGCTGATTTGTAACTACGGATTAGTTATTAGCCCAAATATTAGTGGTGATTGCTTTGGCTAACGCCTTAAAGGTCGCTCGAAATTTAGCATGAGACACCATCTTATTCAAAGGATCAATAGGTGGGGGTTGCTCATCATTATTTCTACGGGCATTCTCTCTTTGGAGAGACATTTTCTAAAATAGAAGAGCATGAATTATTAGAAGAGAGGGACAACTGCAGGCATGATGGAATCTGAAAGAAAGAAACAACTTTTTTTCTAAAACGCCTTGTAGTCTCTTGTTCTTTGATGTGGCATGCTACACACTAATGATTAAGACTCTACTCAACGCTACTTGTCAGACTCCCTAGGACTCCTTTAATACCTTTGGCTCTGATCCGAGTTTATAATGACCCAAAATCACCTCCTGAACGTCACACGGTGCTTAGGGCTAAAAGTATCCCCAAGCTAACCCTTTGAGCCTATCACTTCTCATAATAACTCATTCAAGAAGGAATATATAAAACACTAGCACTGTCATATCAAATGAAAAAAATACGAAGGTAATACTCCGTCCAAAGGACCACAATATTGGAAATCTCAACACAACCACAGTCTGATAACTAGTCTGACAAAGCCTCTACTATTCCATGAACTCGAGAGCCATTGGGACATGTCCCCAACTGACTCAAACTAAACTAAAAGTAATAACATAAACACTCGAATACTGAAATGTCTAAAGATAGGTCCTCAAACTATGAGGACTCACCACTGTAGAAATATAGACGAAGGTACTCGGGAATCACTAACAAGGCTGAGACTAAGCACCTAAACCTATATTATAAGACAATGTAGCACATAGACATATATGTGGATCAATACTTGAGAATGTACAGAGTATATGGGGGTGTATGCATTTACATAAAACAATATCAATACTCTTTAATCAAATCATGCATGAAAATAGGAATGACTCACATGGCTTGAATAAGTTTAAACTGTAAAGCTCATAAATCATGTAGAATGAAACATGTAACACAAATCTCATAAGTCATTATACTTTGGCTTTAAAATCTGTGCTCTCCTCTTACTCTCATTACTCATAGGATGAAGGAAGCTTTAAAGAATACTTTCAACTTATGCATATGTCTCATAGAGAGTAAAACTTCTTTATTGCTCAAGAACTTATAACTCTTTTGAACTCAAAAACTTGGAACTCGGAATCATATGACTTTGGTTTAAAAATTGATGATCAACTCTTATTAGTAGAGAAAACTACTTTCTTCTTTGGAAAATACTCAAAAATAATTCGTTCACTTTAGAAAATATCTCATCTCAAAGTTTTAGGGAAAATATTCTATATCAATGGAATATTCTTTAGTTTAGGTAGGTTCTCTTAACTGACAAAAACCATGCGAGCTACATGGAGTCCAAAGTCTTGTCCTCCTAAGGAACAAATCTCATATTGGGGAGGGGCGTCATACTTTTGATAAGGAGTATAACCTCAACTCAGTGATCACTTATCTCGGCCTTGGGCCCAATCATCTCAGCCTCAGGCCCAAAATCTCAAACCTACGGTGGCACGTAGTTCTGGGGTAAGAAACTATGATAACTTACCCAACTCGGTACTAAATACTACTCCCTTTTGTTTATCTCGCTCAACTCATGGAAATCCACTTTCAAAATAATCTCGTGGTTCATAAGAACCCAACAATCAAATCTGTAATCTTATGTGGTAGAGTTGATTCCAAAACTCTATGACCATTAGGTCAAAACATTTCTCAATAATCTCAAAGTACTAAAATCAGGGGTGCTTATAGCATAATAGTTCATAAAATTGCAAGTGTTAAGTAGGGCTTAATGACCCATATTTCAATCTCAGATTAAAACTCATCATAATGCATAATAGATAGCACATAGATTCATAATTCATGTATAAATATGGAAGTTATAGAAATTTGTCTCAAATTATCAACATACTGATATACTTTAGTTTTTAGAACATTGAAACTCTTAAATTCTCAAGGAGTAACAACATAGGGTATAAACCCAGCTTTAGTTTCTTAAGAAAACATGCAAAATCATGCTATTTGACTTTAAATTCATGGGAAACATCAAGACATTGCAATCAATAACAATGGGTGAAGAACCCTAATTCAATATCATGTAAAATCTTATAGATTGCAGAAAATTATAGTTTAAATAAGCCTTTGGGGACAAGGGTGAAAGGATTACCCTTGTTCAAAACCTCACATACCTTAGATTATGAAAGTTTATGAACAAGCTTGCTTTAAACGCTTCTTCTTACTCTTGAGAGAGGGTTCTAGCAACCCTTGAAATTGGGGAGCTTAAATCTCAACTCAAATTGTAAAATTTATGATGAGTTCTTGGATTTCTTGGAGAAGGGTTTTAGATTTGATCTTGAGGGAGAAACCCTAGATCTCTTGTGTTTTGGATGATGAATGAAGTCATTTGCTTTATTTGGAATATATCTGGTTGATAAAAGAGTGGAAATACCAAAAATTTCCTTTTAAAAATGACTTAAAATACTAAACGGGGGCTGCGACGGTCGAAGCGATGGTCCATCGCTAGCCTGATAGTCCGTCGGATTATCCATTGCATGTCGATCAGAGAAAGAACAAACTGCCTTGATGTGATAGTCTCAGTGATGGTCCATCACAAACTCGACGGTCTGTCGGATCATTCATCCCACGTTGGCCAGGATGAGGCCACATTACCTCAACAACGACTGTCTCAGCGATGGTCCATCGCAGTCTTGACGGTCCATCGTCCTAGTCATTGCACTTAGGCCAGAAAAGGAAGTTACTGCCTTGGTTGTGATGGTATGAGCGACGGTCCATCACACACTCGACGGTCCATCAACCTATCGATTGCACCTGGGCAGTTCCAACAACTCTCAGTAAAACAACCATAACTTTCCACCCCGATGCCGAATTGGGACAAAATTTGTATCGTTGGAAACCTAATTTAATTTTCCACACTATAGTAAGTAATTTTAAGGAAAATTCAACTAGATTAAAAGACTAATAAGTTAGGAAGTCTCTTATCTATCTCTTAGGGCCAAAATTACACTTTACTTGATACGCTCAAGTCTCAAACTACAAGAGAACTTTGCGGGGTCTTACATTTATCTTCGAATGAAAACTAATTAAGCTAAAATGTTAGGGAAAGAGTTGCAATGCCAACATTGACTTTATAAGAGCTGAATACTAACATGATATTTGAGTTAGTAACTAGAACATGGACTGAACTAAACTTCTAAAAGCATGTTATTACATTAGAATCACTACGTGAAATAAGACCAAAAGAATTAATTAATTAAGGGGAAAATATTATGTCATGCTGGAGCTGAGTTTGATGAGAAAATAATTGGGGGAGGGGGGAGATACTTGGTCATCATATCTACCTCTGCATCCTAAGTAGTTCCCAAATATTTACGAAAGTGACCTTCTTATTTCTCAACTTATGAACCTGATATTCCAAGATCTCAACTTAACCTCATTGTAAGAGATACTATCTTTCACACATACACTCTGTATGAGGACAAATGATACAGGATCACCAATGTATTTTCTTGACAAGGAAGACTGGATGCACTAATTCTAAGTCTTTAGGAAAATCTAACTCATTAGCTACATTGCCAAAATAACCCTCATTCTTATTAGTACCAACATAACATGGACTGAGCTTTACCTTCTTACCAAATCTTCTAACATCTTTCAAGGGTGAAACTTTCAAGTAGACAAAATCTCCAATAGCAAGCTCAAGTTTCCTTCTTCTCATATATGGATAGGACTTCTAACAACTCTGAGCTATTTTTGACCTTTCTCTAATCAATTGAACTTTATCCATAGCCTCATGCACTAAATATCGCCTTATCAATATAGATTCATGAACTTCAAACCAACCAATAGGAGATATACATCTTCTACCATAAAGTGCTTCAAATGGGGTCATCTTAATAGTGTAGTGATAATTGTTATTATAATAAAACTTTATCAAAGGAAAATGACAATCCCGACTATAATTTAAATTGATCACACACGCTCTCAAAATGTCATCTAAGGTCTAAATGGTCCTCTCTGCCAAACCATCTATCTTTGGGTGAAAAGTTATATTAACATGAACTCGGGTTCCAAGATCCTTATGAAACATCTTCTAAAATCAAGAGGTAATGAGTATCTCAATTTGAAATAATAGTCAAAGGGAATCCATACAATTTCACTAACTTCCTAAGGTAGAGTATAACATGGTCCTTGATTGAATCTAAAGTGTTGACTGGTAGATAATGGGTTGACGTAATCATCCATTCTATGATAACCCACATAAATTCATATTGTCGATGAGTATAAGCAACTCTATAATGAAGACCATAATCACCACTTCCTATATCTAAGTAGGAGTACTGATGTCCTAAAGTATACCGCTATGTCTCCAGTGCTCAACCTTAATCTGCTAGCAATTTGGGCACTTAGCCATAAATTTTATAATAGCCCTTTTCATACCTTTCTACTAATCAACTTTTCATAAATCATGGTAAATCTTAGTGGTCTAGGATTAATAGAATATCGTGAACCATGATCTTCTTCTAGTATCCACTATATCAAGTCATGTACATGTAGAACACACAGTCTGGCCTTAAATTAAAGAACACTATCTTCCCCTTGGGAGAAAACCTCACCCTTTTTACTCTTCACCTCTTCTTTCAACCTAAGAAATATAGGATCACTATCTTGCTTTTTTCACCTTATCGCACAAAGAGAATTTTGAACAATTTTAAATCAAGATATTACCTTTGGGTGAATCAACCAACTAAATTCCCAATCTAGCTATCTCGTGAACTTTGCAAAATAACTATTTATTCTTATCCGCTACATGAGAAATACTTTTCATTGATGATATGCTAAGAGCATCTGCTACTATATTTTCTTTACCCGAATGGTATAAGACACTCATTTCATAATCCTTTAACAACTATAGCCATCTTCTCTGACAAAGATTTAGATCTTTCTGAATGAAAACATACTAAACGTTCTTTTGATTTATGAGCACATCAATATAAACCCCATAGAGATAATATCTACAAATCTTTAGGAAAAAACAACTGCTGCCAACCTAAGATCATAGAGGGTAATTCTTCTCATGATGCTTGAGTTGTGTTGAGGGATATCCTTTAAATTTGACCTATTACATCATCACACAACCAAATACAACTATATTAGCATTTCAATAAACAACAAAACCATCTAAACCTTTTGGAAGAGTTAAAATTGTAGCGGATATGAGTCGAGCCTTCAACTCCTGAATTGTACCACTAAAATTTCACTTTCTTCTGAGTTAATATAGATATTAGAGAAGCAATAGAGTAAAATCCTATGGAAAACCATCTGAAATAACTCATTAAACCATAGAAACTCCCAATATCTATTGGAGATAAGGGTCTACTCTAGTTCCTTATTGCTCCAGTCTATTAAGAATCAATCTAATACATTCACTCAAAATAATATGTGTAATGCCTCAGATGTTTAGCCCTTGAAAATTCTTGATCTTTGAGCTCACTGCCTTGGTTAAGACTGGTGGTAACGAGAGGTGATATATGGTTATGGGTTGTAGGAGCCTGGTTGTAACCAAATCAGGAACTTAGTGGAAAAATTCTGTTCTGAGTACGAGTGGCTCAATATGATCTGTAAGTATATGTTACAAGTCATAGGTTCAAATTATAGGCTGTCCATTCTCAATTCATTTGGGTTTTGTGTTTCTTATGACTAAACCTTATGAGTCGTAAGATCTTATTATGAGTGGGTTGGTAGAGTCGTAAGGTGGGTAGTGTATAGGGTTCCTAGTCACTATCTTGGTTAAGACTCGTGGTCATGAGTCATAATGTGTGGGTATAAGTCATCCAACTTTTTTCAAGCTTTTAAGTTAAGGGAATTTTGGACATTTCCCCTATTGCCCAACTAAAAACCCATGTCCTATGACTTCTTTAGGTCATCAATACCTATCATAAACATATCAAGTAACCTTTCAGAACCCTCCTAAATCCTCAAGGTTAAGAACACTTGGGGTTTTTATCAATCTAATCAATTGGCGCTTCCATGGGTGATTTCTCTTTATTCTTCTTAGTGTTTAAGGCATGTTGCTCTTCCCACATTGTCAATTTTATAAAAGCATATGATTTAGAGTTTTGTTCATAAGATATTGATGTTTGGTTTTGAACTATGGGTTGAGGGTTCTTAATATAAATTGCTTAAGTGTTTCTTCCATGATTTTGATGAAGCTAGTGTACTTAAATTGATGGTTGGTAAATGCATTGGGATGCATGGGAATGGTGGATGGAATTAAGGATAAAAAGGAATCCCCAAATTAAATTATTTTGTATAGAAATGGGTAATAATCTCAACCCACAGGTATAATTGATTTTCGTTTATACATTATCAATTGGCTTGACTTATTTCTTAAAACTAATACATAGTATACATGGTTAAATGGTTAAGGATGGTTTTGAAAAACCTAGTGGGTTACATGGGAATCCCCCAAGTGATTTTATTATGAAAACCTTGTGAGGTATATGGGAATCCCCTAAGTGACTTTAATAATAGTGTCTGCGGAGTACGTGGGAATCCTGTAAGTGTTGACTAATGATATTGCTTGCAAGTAATAGTCGGTATGGAGATACCACTTAATAATGCTTTAATAATTTACTCTTAGCATTGATGGTTTGGTTATGTGTTAATTATTTTAATTGGCCAATAATAGGGGTTGTGATCGCTAGCTGTGAAGGTGTAAATCTGAAGAACGGACATTAGGAACTCATGTTTGCCAATATGAGGGTTAGTTTTGATGACCATAGGCTTGCAGAGTACAATTAAATCCCCCAAGCCTATAAATTTATATATGTATCAAGTAGGGCGAAGGGTACAAGGGAATCCCCGATCATCTATGATATCTATGATTTATGCGGTTAACATGCATCGGGCCCATTCAGGGGTTTACACTGGACCCATATAGCCCGTGAGTAGACTTATGATGGTAAATCTATACAATCCAAGTAGATGTTTTAAATTTTTATGCTAAAACTTTCTCTCTGCCCCAACATGGTATGTATATACATATATATATATGTATGTGTTTATTTGCATATGGTTATGTTCATTGGTTTGATTTGATTTTGGCTTGATGACATTACTTTATCTTTATCATTGAGTTACATGCTAGCATTCACCCTGTTACCCTTCTTCGAACATTGTATCCTAATGCGATGCAGGAATCAGCCATACTTCCACTCTTCCTGCTTAGTGATGTGGTGATTCGAGAATAGCTTTTAAGTCAAACTAAAGTGGTGATCTTATGGAAGACCCCATTTCATGCTATATATTTCTTTATATCTTTATTACTCTTTTTGGTTTTGGTTTAGCAATGTTTGGGGGCATGTCTCGACTAGATATTCTTTGGTTTGATTAGAGGCTTTGTTAGACTACTGTGGGCATAGGTGGTGTCGATATCGATATTGGTATTGGTATTGGTATCGGCATTGGCATTGGCCTTGGTTGGTTATTTGGTTATGGATGGTTTATTTTGGTTATAAGCTTAGTATAATATTTTTAATTTTATATTCTCTTTTCTTGTTATATATTCGGATTCATCCAACATGGGGTATATGGTAGTTGGGTGCTTTAGGTATTACGGGAGGTGTCCAATTCTTATTGGACTTGAGATACCCGTCATGGCTAGGCCTTAGTTTAGGTTGGACAAGATGGTATTAGAGCACTAGGTTCATAGTCAATTGGATATTTACAAAGACGTGATGAGTAGAGTCTCTTTTAAGAGTGTGTAGAGTGCCACACTCACAAGGGAGAGGATACGATGTATTTAGGAATATTTCTCTTTCTTGTGTTCTATTTTTGAGCTGTAGAATTAAAGGTCCTTAAATCTTCTCTAATTCCTGCGTGTTTACCTTTTAGATCATGCCTCCTAGATGATCTGAAGCTCATGGAAACTCTTTTATCCCACTCGAGGATAATATTGATGTAACGCCCCGAAATCAGGTCTCGAGATGTCACACGGTGCTTAGGGTCACTTGTGACCCCAGCTAATCCTTCTACTGGCATAAATCATAAGCAACTGAATAAGATAGATAAATCTGAACAAAGTAAGCGGAAGATACATCTTTTCTGAATCTAATCAATACATAAGTGAATTCACATGATCACAACTCTGCTTTTACAAAGAAACAGAGATAAATACAATGACTCTACTGACTATCTATGAAGCCTCTACTAATACTGATTATAGATAGCTAGGACGCAACCCCAACTATCACCAATCAATAAATAAGAATAATAAAGAAAGAAAATATATAAATGACATCTAACTTAAATCCCCAAAGTAGGAGGACATATCATCTGCTGGCTGAAATCTGCGACCGTCTGAGTCTGATGTGCATACTAAAACTTGTACATACATTATGAGACAATGTAGCACATAGATGTATATATCAATACTTTGAGGATGTATTGAGTATATGGGGGTGCAATGCATATATAAAATAATATCTCAATATCATCATAGTTTATAAAATTATGCATGCTGACACAAATGACTCATATAGCTTGGATAATATCTGAAAGATAAATCTCATAAAACATGAATAATGAAACATTTAGTATAAATGTTGTGAGTTATTTCACTTCATTCTAAATCAGAATTCTTTCTTTGTTCTCAAACTTGTAGTATAGATAATGTCTTAAACAACATCTTTCCGAACATACACTTTAATCTCATGAAAATTAAGAACTTCTCTAAAAACTTAAAGATTTTGACACTTTAGAACCTTAGAAATCTTGGAATCATAGCTTTTGAAAAACATATACCTTTATCTTAGATAGAGTGGGAGACTACTTTGGGAGTTTCTCTTAATCGACATAAACCATGTGAGCTACATGGAGTCCAACGTCTTACCCACATTGGGGAAAGCTATTTTATCCTTGCCATCGGATAGAACCTTAACTTTTCTATTCATTAGTGATCACTATATCAGCCTCAGGCTCACATCCTACAGGGGCACATAGTTTTAGGAAAGTACCACACTTCCTGCTCGATGCTAAACACTACTCCCAGACTTAGCTCAAAACTTTAAAGAAAATCCACAATAAACAATTCAACAATTTGCATCAGAATCTAATATGCTACCCCTTTATCATAAATCAATCAAATGTGGATTTCTTTTCTTACTTGGGTTCAAAAACTAACTCTTTCCTGAAATCTTGATAGACTCATCATCAAAGCTTTAAAATTTTTATAATAATGAAAATATAACCATACTTCTTGAAATTCTTTAAAAGTCCTCAGTAACTCATTCTCAAAATAACAATCTTTAAATAGGGGTTAATGACCCATATATCAAACTCGTATTAAAACACCAAAAAATTCATGCTTGATAATGTAAATATTGATGAATCAACTCAAAATCTGAAAATCTCAGCAATAAGCATGAAAATATAAACATACTCATGTAATATCATAGCAAAACATCATACTCAATATACTTCTTGAAAATACTTCAACAATGTCAAAATATAAAAATCAAGAATCACAATATAATGCTTAAACTCACTTGGAAAAATCTGGAAAATCACATTACTTGCATAAATATGTGAAATTAGTCATACATTTGCACTTCTAAAACATTGGGAACCTTATTAGCTTGTAATTAGCAACCATGGGTATAAACCCCAACTTGAATTTCATGAAAAATAATCAAAAATTCAGTAATTTATGATCTAAAATAAGTTTTGGGCACAAGAACGAAAGGGTGTTCTTGTTCAAACCCCACATACCTTGAAATTTAAGCTTTGGATGAACTCTTAACTTCGGATTGCTATTCTTGAGATTAATGGGTGCTTTTCATAACCCTCAAAATGGGGAATCTAAATCTTGAAAAATTATCGAAAACCTACAGTTGAATCTTGAGATATTTAAATTTTTAGGTTAAAACCCTAATGAATGTTCTTGGTAATTTTGAGTGAAAGTAAACTTATTTTGGTGTTATGGGAGTTTAATCCTGTATTATATGTTAATTGGGGTTGGAAAATACTGCTTTTTCCCTGAAAAATACAGAAATAGAACCTGAAATTTATTAGCGTGCGATAGAGCGTGCATCGCATGCTTATCGCATGGTGCTACTTCCCCAGCCACTAAAATGGCCATAACTTTTCACTCAGGTATCATATTTTTGTGAAATTAATATAGTTGAAAAGATAATTTAATTATCTACAATTTGATAGGTCTTGGTATGAAAAATTCTATGTATATTAAGAGATATACACATTTGAAGTAGACCCTTGTAGAATCAAATGTCAAACATTGGATGAATCAATTGATCTTGGCTCAACTTTGTTCTAGGTCATTGTTATGAATATTTTTCACCTATATGCTACTCCATAGACTAGGATAATGATTATGCAACTTATATTCATGTGAGAATCACTTGGATTAGAGCTTAGACGCGTAGAAATGATGGTTAGAATTCCAGCACAAAAATATGGGATATTATAATTGATGAGACATGCCCTACTTATGGGGTATAAGGGTCCAATTTTTAATTGCCTTACTGGAGTTCCACTAGTCCCCTAAAGTCCTTCTCGAGCTCCCTAGGCTGATGGATGAATGCTGAGTTTTGTCAATTTATTCATATGTTGTCTTAGTTTGTAGAATCTTAGTCTGAGCATTGTGCTTTAGTTACTCCATCTTCTGAGGCCACTAGAGTTGACCAATTTATGAGGTTGAGTCTTCCAACCTTTAATGGTGTTGAGGTTGAAGAGGATCCTCAAAATATCCTTGATGAGATGGAAAAGATCTTCTATGTGATGCGTGCCACTAATATGGAAGTGTGGAGTTTGATGACTACCAATTAAAAAGTATGGAGTATTTGTGGTGCGAGAAATGGGACCAATCAAGGGGTGACGATACCGAGTCAGCCCCGTTGGATAATTTTTCTAGTGCTTTCCTGGACTGCTTCTTTTCTCAAGAGCTGACGAAGGCAAAGGTGAAAGAGTTAGTTAACCTAAGCAACGTAAGATGTCAGTTAAGGAGTATTCCTTAAAGTTTTAATAGTTATCTTGGTATGCTTCAGAGTTAAGTGTATAGCATGAGGGCTAGAATAAGAAAGTTTGCTTTCAAGTTATCCTGAGACTTGATTTTAGAGAGTAAGGATGCTTTGTTATACAAGGACATGGACATCTCTAGGTTGGTTTGTACATACAACATCTGGATAAAGAGAAGAAGAAGTAGGCAGAGATAGAAGAGAGGCAGAGTAAGAAGTTTAGATTTTTTGATTAGGGTAGAGGTCAATAGTAGAGTGACAGGGATAGTGGAAAGTGGTCTAAGAGAAAGTGCATGATTCTGGGTTCTATTCGACGGCTAGTGGTCCCTACCTAAAGCCATCTGGTGATAGGTATTTTTAGGGTGGTGATGGTTCTAGGGCATAGGGCGCTCAATATCAGGCTAGTGGGGCCCAATAAGCTCCATCATATCCTTTTTACAAATTTTATGGTATGTTACATCGTTGTTTTTGTGATAAGGGTAGGGATAAGTTCTTCAACTGTGGTCATCCAGGGTATATGCTTAGAAACTGTTCAATAGGTCATGTTGCTTTTGGGGAAAATAAGCTTCCTATTGCCTCTTCATCAACTTCGGCACCAAAGAGTGCGCCATCTAGCTCCAACACTGGTCGAAACCATCTCTATGCTCTCACTCCTCTTCAGGAGTTTGAGGTATCACCTAATATCGTTATTGGTATAGTGAATCTCTTTTCCCTTGATGTTTACTATTTACTTGATCTGGGGTCC
>NW_025855257.1:55196-121832 GCF_002878395.1 Capsicum annuum
CCAATAGGAGATCTACATCTCCTTACATAGAGAGCCTCAAATAGAGCCATCTGAATACTGGAGTGATAACTATTGTTATAGGTAAACTCAATCAAAGGTAAGTGGTCATCCAAACTGCCTTTAAAGTCAATAATACATGCCCCCAATATGTCCCCCAACTAACTTTAAATCCAATAACACATGCCCTCAACATGTCCTCCAAAGTCTGAATGGTCCTCTCTACCTGACCATCTGTCTGAGGATGAAAAGATGTACTGAGATGAACTTGGGTACCAAGACCCTTCTAAAAAGCCTCCCAAAAGTGAGAGGTAAACTGAGTGCCTCTATCTGAAATGATAGACAACAGAATCCCATGCTACCTAACTAACTCCCTAATATAAAGCCTGGCATAATCCTCAACTGAGTACGAAGTATGAACTGGCAAGAAATGAGATGATTTGCTTATTCTACCGATAATGACTAATATCGAATCATGCTGATGATGCGTACAAGAAAATCCTATCACGAAATACATGTTCACCACTTCCCACTTCCAAGTGGGGATACTAAACTCCTGTAATGTGCCACTATGCCTTTGGTTCTCAACCTTAACTTGCTGACAATTTGGGCACTTAGCAACAAAGTCTGCAATATCCCTCTTCCTACCACTCTACCAATAGATTTCTTGCAAATCACGATATATCTTATTGGCTCCTGGATGGATCAAGTATCGCGCACCATGCGCTTCTGTAAGTATTCGCTCTGTCAAAGCATTAACACACGGAACAAATAACCTGGCCTAACAACAAAGCACACCATTTCCCACTTGGGAGAAAACCTATACTTTTTGATCTCTAACTTCCTCCTTCAACTTAACCAAACTAGTATCCCTATATTGCTTTTCTTTCACTTTGGCAACTAATGAAGATTTCAAAACATTCTGAACCCATATACTATCTTCAGCTGAATCAACCAATCAAACACCCAATATAGTAAGCTGATGAACCTTATGAACCAACATCGTCTTATCATCCTCTACATGGAAAATACTACCCATAGACAACCTACTAAAGGCATCTGCTACTACATTATCCTTGCCCAGATGATACAATACACTCATATCATAATCCTTTAATAACTCAAGCTACCTTCTCTAATAAATTTAGATCTTTCTGCGCGAACACATACTGTAAACTCTTATGGTCAGTGAACACATAAACATGAACCCCATAAAGATAATGTCTCCAAATATTCAAGGCAAAAACAACAGCTGCTAACTCATGATCATGGGTAGGATAATTCTTCTCATAGGGTTTAAGCTATCTAGAAGCGTAGGCTATAACCTTGCCTCTCTGCATCAGAACACAACCAAGAACAACTCTAGAAGTATCAAAATAAACAACAAACCCATTTGTGCCATCTAGCAAAGTCAAGACTGGAGAGAAAGTAAGTCGAGTCTTCAACTATTGAAAACTTTTCTCGCAAGAATTTGACCATTTAAATTTGTCTTTCTTTTGAGTCAATTGAGACATGGGGGATGTCATAGAAGAAAACCCTTTGACAAACCGTCTATATTAGCCAGCCAAACCCAAGAAACTCCGGATATCTTATAGAGAGATAGGTTTGGGATAGTTTCTCACTGCTTTGGTCTTCTGAGGGTCAACTCTAATGCCATCATTGAAAATAATATGGCTAATAAAAGCTACTTAACTCAACCAAAATTCACACTTACTAAACTTGGCGAATAACTGATGAGCTATAAGGGTCTGCAACATAATTCTTAGATGGTCTACATGATCATTCTCACTACGAGAATAGAAAATAATGCTATTAATAAAGACTTTTCCGAACATATCCAAGTACTATTTTAACACTCTGTTTATCAAGTCCATGAAAGCTTCAGGGGAATTCATTAGTCTAAAAGACATAACTAAGAATTCGCAGTGACCATAACAAGTTTTGAAAGTTATTTTTGGAATGTCATGTTCTCTGACTCTGAGCTGATGATAGCCGGATCTGAGGTCTATCTCAGAGTAATAACTGGAACCCTGAAGTTGGTCGAACAAGTTATCAATTCTAGGGACTGGATGCTTATTTTAGATAGTGACTTTCTTCAAGTGATAGTAGTCGATCACAAACTGAGAGAATTGTCTTTCTTACGCATGAATCAAATTGGTGCACCCATGGAGAGATATTCGGCCAATGAAACCCTTATCTAAGAGATCTATTAACCACTTTTTTCAATTCTTTAAGCTCAACTGGAGCGATTTTGTAAGGTGGAATAGAAATAGGTTGGGTATCTGGAATGAGATTTATTATGAAGTCAATTTCCCTATCGGGAGGGACTTTGGGAATATCTTTAGGGAACACATCTAAAAATGTGTTTACTATCAGAACTGACTCAAGACTTGGGGTCTCAGTACTTGAGTCTTTGAATCAAACATGATGGTAAAGACACTCTTTAGATATCATCTTTCTTGCTCTAACATATGAAATAATCTGACCCCTAAGCACTAAAGTACTACACCTTCATTCGCTAACTGGTTCATTAGGAAACTAAAACTGAATGACTTTATTTCTGCAATCAACTAAAACATAGCATGAGTGGAGCCAATCCATGCCAAGAATGACATTGAAATAGGTTATCTCTAGCTCTGCGGGATCAAATAAGGTAATTTTCTAAGATGCCGTGACCAAGCAATTTCTGTATACTCGTCTGGAATTAATAAATTTACCCACTAGTGTAGACACTGAGAAAGGCATTAACAAATTTACCCACTAGGAGCATAACTCACCAACTGAGTGAACTGTAGTTAGTACTCCTTTACACTTAAACTAGCTTCAAATTGATGAACTCCTACACCTCAGCTTCCCTCAACTCTAATGGAAAGAATCTGTCTAAGAAAGTTATGGCAAATGCCTCCTACTTAATAGGCCCTGCCTCCACACCTCTGTGCTTTTTCCACTGCTTAAACAAGGTATGGGCTACATCCTATAACTGATATGCATCCAACCTTACACTCTCATTCAAAGTAATGCCCATGTTACCAGTCATCTTTTGTACCATATCCTGAAAGCTCAGTGGATCCTTCTCTGACCTAGATCCCAAAAAACAAAGGAGGAATAATCTGAGTGAAAGCCCAAATCCTAACTACAATTATATTTACCACTGGATAAGCTGGGGCAATAGCTTGCTAGTTGTTCTAATAGAACACCTCAATTTTCTGAACCAGAATACTACATGCTGCTCATGACCCTGAAGGACCACAAGCTAACCCGTGACTGATATCTGTACCTGTATGCTGCATAAAAGATAGAAAAATACAAAAACATAAACTAAAAAGCCATAAGGTTCAAACTGGATAAACACCTATTAAGAGCAATGTTTGAAAATGGTATAACAATACCAAAACAACTGAAATAACTTTCTGAACATACTATAGTCTGAAAGCCTTTAAACTATCTGAATAAGGAGTTAATGGGACATGTCCCTAACTAACTCCGACTACTGAGGACTTACTGCTAACTTTGATCGCTGAACTGGGATGCTACTCGTTCTCTGGAGCTCGTGATTCTAAACCTATGGTATAAGACACCATAGCACAAATATGTCAGTACTTTAAATATACTGGCATGCAAGTGAGGTAGGCTGAATGCAAATGGTTCATATGTATAAACAACACTAACTAACTGACTAATATGAACATGAGAATACATATATGACTACGTAACTGTAACGTAGAACGTGATAGGACTGAATACTAAGTTCTGACTACTGAGTTTACTGATATAGATATTTGAGTCACTGATGAGTGAGAAATATTGATACTGTATTACTGTCATGCCTCAAATCCTATTAGGGCGGACTGGCACCCGTAACTGAGGAGGCCCTGGAGAACCAGCTCATAACCTTATACTTCCCATGCATACCTCTATGACAACCCAAAATTCGGACAACATCATGTCACATATAAAAGGAAATAATCACCTGTATAAGCTCGAGCACATACATATATATACAATACTTGGCCGTTGGATCTATCACGTCTATTAACAAAATACCACCTTGACTGTACATTAGGTCTACAAAGTCTCTAGACTATATACAGAGTTTAATTAAGGTTGGGACACACCCCGCCATATAACTAACTTATCTACAATACCAAAAGTGATTGGATATGAAACGGAAAGCCCCGAAGCAAACTGGAGCTCACCAAAAGCACTGGATATCCTAGCTCCTACTTGTGTGGTGTATGAGCTGAGGTACCTGTGCCTGTAGCTTGAAATACAGGTCCCCTATGGGGGACGTCAGTATAAAATTTGTACTGAGTATGTAAAGCAGTAGATAATCACATATGAAATAGGAGCTCAATCAAAATCAGAAACAAGTAAAAAAATTATAATAGGAGTGGACCACACTTACTAGAACTTGTGACAACCTGTACATTGTATTTATTCAATCACTTTACCTTCGTTCTTATCATCTTTGTAATCATTACTGTACTGTACTATGACCATTAGGCTGCCTCCAGTACATATCAACTGGTATTGACCCATGATAGGCTTATGCCTCTGGGATACCACCCATAAATACATAAATAGGGATCTACCCATGATAGGCTTATGCCCCTGGGTTACCACCGTATAAGACAGAACTTCCATCACTTGGTTCAATTAATCTTTGAGATTGTTATTTCGGTCGCCATAACATTTTTGATACTTTGAAACAATGATACATCAATAAGAGACATATAAATAGACCATCAATGCAATAACAATGAAGTAAGAACTCATTGGCACATCAATGAAGTGTTTTGGAGTCATCAATACCATAATAATGAAGTAGGAACTTATTGGTATATCAATGAAATGTTTTGGAGTCATTAATAGCACATGGATCTTGTTAGAGTAACTGGATACCTTCTGACATTTATTACTGTAATAAACATGTAAGATTTGGAAAACAAGTATTGGAATGTCTTGACATCTTGTAGGGTGGAAACAAATTCATTGGTAATGTAGGACATCAGACAAAACCATTATGGATCACATGTTACTGAATAACATTGGAAACTTTCTTAATAGAACAATTGTTCACTTTCATGCCAAAGATATGGTATAGAGTATGCTTTACATACCTGACTGTCAACCTTCAATACTAGTCCCAAATGGAATTCCTGTCTTTTCAGATTACTTATCCATAATGAACATATATAGCAATCTAGTCTTAGCAACCAAATGTCACAATTCAATTATTTGAATTCACCAAACTAGTTGTTAAGTAGTAACCCTTAATTAAACCATAAAAGGTGTCACTTTAACCCTTTTATACTCCAATTACATTCACATGCCATGCATATTCATACAACATCCTCCAATATCAAGTTTGGATTCATTTATCCTTCCAACCAATCCATTAAACCAAATTGACCCATAGACATAAATAATCATCAATTCAATAGTATATCACCATATCCACCTTTGATAACTCAATTACCATATCCATCTTCCATAAATCAATTACCATATCCACCTTCTACAATTCAATACAATCAAACCATGCAAAATAGTCCATAATCCTATTTCCATCACCTTTCCATAACAACCAATACATATAATCCTCTATCACACATATACATATGGAAAAGAACAAAGACAAACAATATTCATACCTTATAATTCACCTCTTGATTATGCAATTCTATTGGCACAAATAATAGGTGCCGTTCAAAGCTCTCGAGATGACAAACGCAGTTATCAGGTTACTTTGGAATTTCTACGGTTGAATCAAAAGTAATTTAAAGGTCAAATTTGGCTAGGGTTTGTTCTTCCTCAATGATTGATGATGAAAATGAGTTTTTAAACTCATATACATGTATATATACACATAATCCCATCCATAATATAATAGGAAATGACCAAAATGCCTTTAAAATTTAAATAATGTCAAATCTGTCCTTTGGTGGACTGTTTTGATAAGCTAAAGTAGATCGACCATAACTCTTTGCTCTGATATCAGATTTGGATGAAATTGGTATCATTGGAAGGATAATTCAAAGGTATTTCATTTCATATAAAGTAGGCCACCCATTTCATCCTGTTAAAGGAGTTATGGTCGTTTGAAGTTAACCCTAAAAATCTGTTTTGATACGCTGAAGTAAAACGACTATAACTCCTTACTCAGACGTTGGATTTGAATGAAACTAATTGCATTGGAAAGATGACTCAAAGATCTTTATTTTCATAGGTTGTAGCTCTCCCATTTCATTATATTAAGGGAGTTATGATCATTCAAAGTTGACCCAAAAATTCAGCTGGCCTCAGTAGTTTGTGTGCAGGAAATTTTCCCGTACATTTACTATTCCCAAATATCCCAGCCATCATTTTATAGTTTTGAACGTGCTCAATTATATCTGAAATATATCCATTTTTGGAAATCTTTATATCATTAGTAAGCTTATTCAATAACCTTTGCATGGAACCATGACGGGTAAATTCTGGTATAAATAAAATAAAAAAAATTAATTTCATATAAATAAGACCAATACACGTACTTGAATACACGAATACACGTACTTGAATACGGGGTGTTACATCCTTCCCCCCTTTAGGACATTCATCCTCGAATGTTAGCGTAGTTATTCAACCAAAACAAGTCAAGTCCATCATTAATATTCACATCATCACATAAATACTATGCACTTCCTCTTCATCTTTGAACAAATGAGGGTACTTAGATTTCATTGCTTCCTTAGCTTCCCATGTAATCTCTTCCCTTTGACGACTTCTCCAACGTACTTTCCCAGATGCTATCTCTTTATTTCTTATCTTCTTAACTTGGCGATCTAGAATAGCAATAGGCACTTCCTCATAGGTAAGATCTTCCAAAACTTCCACATCCTCAGTAGAAGTGATATGTGATGGATCTCCAATGCACTTTTGAAGCATTGACACATGAAATACCGGATGTACTGATGAGGGCTCTTGGGGTAGCTCCAATTCATATGCAACTTGTCCAAACCTTTGAGTGATCTTATACGGGCCTATATAACGTGGACTCAACTTCCCTTTCTTGCCAAATATCATTACCTCTTTCATTGGTGGTACCTTCAAAAATACCCAATCATCTATAGAAAACTCTAGCCCTCTCTTTATATTATCCGCATATGACTTGTGTCGACTTTGGGCTATTTTCAGTCATTGCTGAATTACATTAACCTTCTTTATGGCTTGATAAACAAGATCCGGTCCGAACAAAAGAGTTTCACCCACTTAGAACCATCCTATTGGTGATCTACACTTCCTTCCATATAAAGCTTCATATGGTGCCATTTTGATACTTGAATGATAACTATTATTGTAGGAAAACTCAATAAGAGGTAAATGATCATCCCAGTTGCCCTTAAAATCTATTACACAATCTTGTAGCATATCTTCAAGTGTTTGGATGGTACGTTCTGCTTGTCCATCTGTTTGAGGTTGAAAAGCTGTACTCAACTTCACTTGTGTTCCCAAACACCTCTGAAAAGACTTCTAAAAGTTTGTGGTAAATTGGGTTCCCCGATCTGATATAATAGAGATTGGTACTCCATGTAATCGGACTATTTCTTTAATGTACAGCTTCGCATACTCTTCAACAGTGTAAGTGGTCCTAACTGGTAGGAAATGTGCGGATTTGGTAAGCCTATCAACAATCACCCATATAGAATCAAACTTCCGGGATGTACGAGGCAAACCAATAACGAAATTCATGTTGATCATGTGCTACTTCTAGCTTGGAAGATCAATGCATTGCATATAACCTCTGGATATTTTGTGCTCAACTTTAACTCTTTGACAATTTGGACATTCAGCTACAAATTCTTCAATGCTCTTCTTCATGTCATTCCACCAATACATATCTTTCAAATCTTGATACATTTTGGTTGATCCTGGATAAATGGAATACCTTGAACAATGTGCCTCTGTCATAATCTTCTTTATTAGCCCGTCTACATCCGTCACACACAATTGGTTTTGGCACTGAAATACTCCTTCTCGTGTAAGCTCAAATGCCTTGGTCGCACCACTCTGAACATTCTCCTTAAGCTGTAGTAAAATAGGATTTGTATATTGCTTCTCTTTCACTTTAGCCACTAATGAAGATTCCGCAGCATTATGTATGATAAGATCTTTATCCGGAGTTTCAAGAAGGCGAACTCCCATACTAGCTAACTGGTGAAGATCTTTAATCATCCCTTGCCTTTCTATAGGCGCCATCATAGCCTTACAACTTAACGTATCAACTACCGCATTTGCTTTCCCTAGATGGTACAAGATATCAACATTGTAGTCCTTTAATAGTTCAAGCCATCTCCGCTGCCTTAAATTTAGATCCTTCTAATTAAAAATATATTGCAAGCTCTTATGGTCAGCGCCATATCTTTAAAGCAAAAATAACTGCTGCCAGCACAAGATCGTGTGTAGGATAATTTTTCTCATGTGGTTGTAATTTTCTAGAAGCATATGATATTACCTTACCATGCTGCATCAATACACATCCTAAACCAATTCTGGAAGCATCACAATACACTTTATACCCTTCGGTGCCTTTTGGAAGTACCAACACGGGTGTAGAAATCAACTTGTTCTTTAAATCTTGAAAACTCTTCTCACAGGCATCATTCCATTGGAATTTGGATGCTTTATGGGTTAGCTTGGTTAAGGGTACTGAAATAGAAGAAAAGCCTTCAACAAACCTTCTATAATAACCGTCCAACCCGAGAAAACTATGAATCTACGTAGGCGTTGTGGGCCTTGGCCAGTTCTTCACAGCTTCCATCTTTTGAGCATCAACCTTTATCCCTTCAGTAGATACAATATGACCCAAAAATGCCACTGAATTTAACCAAAACTCACATTTAGAGAACTTTGCATAAAGCTTACAATTACGAAGATTCTGCAATGCCTGTCGTAAGTGATTGGCATGGTCCTGTTTTGATCTAGAATAAACTAGAATATCATCTATAAAAACTATCACAAATACATCCAGGAATGGCTTAAACACCCTATGCATCAAATCCATAAAATCTGCGGGTGCATTTGTTAGCCCAAATGACATAACTAGAAACTCTTAATGGCCATACCGTGTTCGAAAAGCTATCTTGGGTATATCCTTCTCTTTGACCCTCACTTGGTGGTAACCTGACCTCAAATCAATCTTAGAAAAGCACTTGGCACCCTGTAATTGCTCAAATAAATCATCAATTCTTGGGAGAGGATATTTATTCTTAATAGTCACCTTATTCAATTACCGATAATCAATACACATCCTCAGCGAGCCATCCTTTTTATGTACAAATAACACTGGTGCTCCCCAGGGGGACATACTAGGCCTTATGAATCCCTTCTCTAGCAAATCTATCAATTGCTCTTTCAATTCTCGTAATTATGCTGGGGCTATTCTATATAGAGGAATGGAGATTGGTTGGGTGAATGGTATTACATCAAACTCTACTTCTCGTTCAGGTGGCAAAACTAGAAGATCTTTAGGAAATACATCAGAAAATTCATTTACCACCGAAACAGCGTGAAGAGTTAGTGGCTTTGATTCTGTATCCCTTACTCTAACTAAATGATATATGTATCCTTTGGAAATTATTCTTCTTGCCTTAAAATAAGAAATAAATCTACCTTTTGGCGCGCCAATTTCACCTTTCCATTCAAGGACTGATTCATTTAGAAAATGGAAATATACCTTTTTTGTGCAGCAATTAATTGTGGCATAACAAGACGCCAACCATTCCATACCCATTATAACATCAAAATCTACCATTTCTAACTCCACAAGATCAGCCATCGTATCACGACCACAAACAGTTAATATACAGTTTTGGTAAACCCTTCTAGCTATACTAGATTCCCCAACCGGTGTGGACACTTCAAATGGCTTAACTAACAGTTCAGGTATTCTTTCAAACTTTCCAGCAACCAATGGAGTAACATAAGATAATATAGAATCGGGATCAATTAAGGCATATACATTGAATGAAAAGATAGACAACGTACCCGTAACCACATTTGGGAAGCCTCTAAATTCTGTCGACCCGCTAGAGCATACATACGATTTTGAGCCCCGCTAAAACTCGTGGCTCCTCTATCACCTCTAACATAACTCATTGGTTATACACCCTTTCCTGAATAAGGCATCGACGATGATGATGCAATAAATGACCCCGTAGGTCGTGCCATACCCCCTATGCCCCTTCGTGGGTATTTTCTCATCATATGCCCTGAATACCGCACCAAAAGAAAACATTGGTCCCCAGCCGACATGCACCCAAATAATACATTCCACATTTATTGCATGGCTCTCGAGGAGGTCTCGATTGGCTCATATTCCCTTGCCTTTGGTACCCCACTGTCCGCGAACTCTGACTCTCACTTTTGTGCCCAAATTGATTTTATCTGGACCCTTGGAACTGTGATGGGGCACTAGCTGCAGAATAAGAAGGTAATGGCCTAGGTGGTCTAGTAGAAAACTGTGGTCTGAACCCTCTTCGGGATACCATGAACTGCTCTGTAGATCTGGCCCTTTTGGAATATCCTCTTTCTAATTCCTATGTTCTTCTTCTCTATCTCTGATCTTCTATTTTCTGTGCAAAAGCTTGGATCCTCGCTATGTCCATATCTTTGTTCAAAGCGGCAATAGTACAATCTCTAACCAGATATGGATCCAGCCTATCCACATATTGATGAACTCTTTCATCCATAGTAGCTACAACATTAGGAGAATATCTCGACAAGGAATTAAATCGGAGACTGTACTCCCTCACGCTCATATTCTCCAGACGAAGATTTAAAAATTGATCTGCACGGGCCTGAAAAATCTTGAATGGAAGATAATGATCAAGAAATGCCTCTTTGAACTCTTTCTAAGTAGCTGGGGGTGCATCAATACCCCTAGATCATTTCCAGTCCTCGTACTAATATATAGCCTCCCTTTTGAATCTATACGCCGCTAACTCTACTATCTCTCTACCCATTACATGCATAACATCTAAAGCCCTTTGAATTTGATCAATAAAGTCTTGTGGGTCCTCATTAAGATCTGATCTAGTAAAAGTGGAAGGATCCATCTTAAGAAAATCCTGTGTTCGAAGGCTAGACACCCTATCTGTACCACTAGGACCCGTGGTAGGAATGACTTGCCCTTGAGCTTGCCCAACAACTATGCGAGTCAAAAGTTGTACTGCATTTCTAAGATCTTGATCAGCAACATTAATAGGTGGCTCTGGGGATATAGTACTCCTCCTCCTTATTTCTTCCGAAGTGGAAGAAGTTTCTGATGCATGCTCAGCTGGTGCCACACGTTGATTAGCTAGTATAGTGGGTGACTTACTAGTCCCCTCTCCGGTAGCCACATCTACTTGTTTACCGGTATTCTTGCTTTTGGTATCCAGCATCATTACTATAATAAGAGAAACAAACGAATTCAGTAGTCATCTATGACTTCATATACAATATAGGCTCTATTGCACGATCTAAGACATGAAGAAAAGAAATAATTCCTAAATGTCCATAGCCTTCTGTTTATAGATGCGGTGCACGACACACCGATAAACAAGACTCTACTTAGACACGACTTCGTAGACTTAATAGGACAAACTTCTCTGATACCACTTTTGTCATGCGTCAAATCCTATTGGTGCGGACTGGCACCCGTACCTGAGGAGGCCCGGGAAAACCAGCTCATAACCTTATACTTCCCATGCATACCTCTATGACAACCCAAAATTCTGACAGCATCATTCGCATATAAAAGGAAATAATCACCTGTATAAGCTCGATCACAGACACACATACATATATGTGTATATATATACACAATACTTAGCCATTGGAGCCATCTCGTCTATTAACAAAAAACCACCTTGACTGTACATTAGGTCTACAAAGCCTCTAGACAATACACAGTGTTTAACTAAGGTCGGGACATACCATGCCATATAACTAACTTCTATACAAGACCAAAAGTGATTGGATATGATGCGGAAAGCCCCGAAGCAAACTGGAGCTCACCAAAAGCAGCTGGATATCCTAGCTCCTGCTTGTGCGGTGTATGAGCTGAGGTACCTGTGCCTGCAGCATGAAATGCAGGTCCCCCATGGGGGCGTCAGTACGAAATATGTACTGAGTATGTAAAGCTGTAGATAATCACATATGATATAGGAGCTCAATAGAAATCAGAAAAAAGTGAATAAATCGTAATAGGAGTGGAACACACTTATTAAAACTTGTGACAACCTGTACATTGTATTTATTCAATCACTTTACCTTCGTTCTAATCATCTTTGTAATCATTACTGTACTGTACTGTGACCATTAGGCTGCCTCCAGTACATATCAACTGGGATTGACCCATGATAGGCTTATGCCCCTGGGATACCACCCATAAACACATAAATAGGGATCGACCCATGATAGGCTTATGCCCCTGGAAAACCACCCATAAACACATAAATAGGGATCGATCCATGATAGTCTTATGCCCCTGGGATACCACCCGATAAGAGAGAACTTCCATCACTTAGTTCAATTGATCTTTGAGATTGTTATTTTGGTCGCCACCATATTTTTGATACTTTGAAACAATGATACATCAATAAGAGACATATAAATAGATCATCAATGCAATAACAATGAAGTAAGAACTCATTGGCACATCAATGAAGTATTTTGGAGTCATCAATGCCATAACAGCGAAGTAGGAACTTATTGGTATATCAATGAAACGTTTTGGAGTCATTAATAGCACATGGATCTTGTGTGAGTAACCGGATACCTTCTAACATTCATTAATGCAATAAACATGTAAGATTTGGAAAACAAGTAAGTATTGGAATATCTTGACATCTTGTAGGGTGGAAACAAGTTCATTGGTAACGTAGGACATCATACAAAACCATTATGGATCATATGTTACTGAATAACTTTGGAAACTTTCTTAATAGAACAATTGTTCACTTTCATGCCAAAGATATGGTATAGATTATGCTTTACATACTTGACTGTCAACCTTTAATACTAGTCCCAAATGGACTTCCCATCTTTTTGGATTACTTATCTACAATGAACATATATAGCAAACTAGTATTCGCAACCAAACGTCACAATTCAATTATTTGAATTCACCAAACTAGTGGTTAAGTAGTAAGCCTTAATTACACCATAAAGGGTGTCACTTTGACCCTCTTATACTCCAATTAAATTCACATTCCATGCATATTCATACCACATCCTCCAATATCAAGTTTGGATTCATTCATCCTTCCAACCAATCCATTAAACCAAATTGAGCCATAGACATAAATAATCATCAATTCAATAGTATATCACCATATCCAGCTTCCATAAATCAATTACCATATCCACCTTCCATAACTCAATTACCATATCCACCTACAATCAAACCATGTAAAATAGTCCATAACCCTATTTCCATCACCTTTCCATAACAACCAATACATATAATCCTCTATCACACATATACATATGGAAAAGAACAAAGGCAAACAATATTCATACCTTAGAATTCACCTCTTGATTATGCAATCCTATTTGCACAAATAATAGGTGCCGTTCAAAGCTCTCGAGATGACAAACGCAGTTATCAGATTACTTTAGAATTTCTATGGTTGAATCAAAAGTAATTTAAAGGTCAAATTTGGCTAGGGGTTGTTCTTCCTCAATGATTGATGATGAAAATTAGTTTTTGAACTCATATACATGTATATATACACATATTACCATCCATAATATAATAGGAAATGACTAAAATGCCTTTAAAAATTAAATAATGTCAAATCTGCCCTTTGGTGGACTGTTTTGATAAGCTAAAGTAGATCGACCATAACTCTTTGCTTCGATATCAGATTTGGATGAAATTGGTATCATTGGAAGGATAATTCAAAGGTATTTCATTTCATATAAAGTAGGCCACCCAATTCATCCTGTAAAAGGAGTTATGGTCGTTTGAAGTTAACCCTAAAAATCTGTTTTTATAGGCTGAAGTAAAACGAGTATCACTCCTTACTCAGACGTTGGATTTGGATGAAACTAATTTCATTGGAAAGATGACTCAAAGATATTTATTTTCATAGGTTGTATCTCTCCCATTTCATTATATTAAGGGAGTTATGATCATTCAAAGTTGACCCAAAAATTTGGCTGGCCTCAGTAGTTTGTGTGCAGGAAATTTTCTCGCACATTTACTATTCCCAAATATCCCGACCACCATTTTATAGTTTTGGACGTGCTCGATTATATCTGAAATCTATCCATTTTTAGAAATCTTTATATCATTAGAAAGCTTTTTCAATAACCTTCGCATGGAACCATCGACGGGCAAATTCTGGTATTAATAAAATAAAAAAAATTAATTTCATTTAAATCAGACCAATACATGTATTTGAATATGCCAATACACATACTTGAATATGGGGTGTTAAAATTACTGAATACTGAGGGACTCATACTATGTTACTGATACATGAAAATTATGTCTGACAGTTTTGATTATGAAGAATTGGTCTGGTTGATTGTATCTAACAGTCCTGAAGCTGAATACTGATAACATGAGTTCTGAGAACTGTTATTACTAATAACATGAGTGACTGTATCTGACAGTCCTAAGTCTAATGAAACTATCTGATTTCTTTTACTGAGACTGAGACTGTGGGAGGAAATCATCTAACCGACATGCCCCAAAACTTAATTGGTGGGGTCTAACCTGTAATCCCAGCTAGAAGGGTGTCAATACCATGCCACAGATAAAGACCTATTATGAGTATACCCTCGCTGACAGGGAGCTCTTCCATCAACCCCTCCTAGTAGGTAACCCAAATAAGATGTATATATATATATATCCCTAAATGCATAGGGTGCATCTCAACCTATGCTGGCCACGTAGTTCTGGAACACAAGGATTTTTTCTAAGGATCACACCCTCCACTGAATAACTGGTGAGTCCCCATCCTTGGGTTCACTCGGTCCTGAATCCTGCTTCCAACTGAATAGACACTGAATTAATTAACTAAACTGAACTTATTAACTAATGGTATTATTTAGCGGAGCTAAAATTAAATGTACTGAGTTCCGTTGACTGATGAAATGTACTGACTTCTAAGGACTGACTGAGAATACTGAAGTTACTGAGATTTCTGAGATTTCCTTAGTCACATGACTGATTGAGTTCTATGGATCATAGCTTGACTGAGGAGATTGTGAAAACATGACATGGATCTAGACACACAACTAAATTATTCGGGTACAAGTACCCCCGGGACTCGATGAGAAGAAACTAATATAACATGAATGACGTGAATACATGACCAACAACACAATTCATAATTCATATATTGAAGCATTTTTTCAAACATGTGATATGCATTAACTTGTACATGATTGGAGATTTCATGATATCATACTAGTTGGGCATGTTTCCTTCATCTAGGCATTTAATCCTACACATAATAGGCATAGAATTTGTAAACAATATTATACAACAATCAAACATCATGATTAATCGCTAATTTCATCATCCAAGGGTTTTAATCCTAGGTTTACAGGAATCTACATCATTACTAATCGATTAGATATGCAATTTATCACCAAACATGGATTAAAATGCAATTAATCATTATCAACATGAACAAGAGCCATACAATCATGAAACTCATAAAGAAAATCCATAACTTGAATTTAGAAAAAAGATTCTTCGACTTCATGGGCGAAAGGAGTCCATAAATGAACACTACACATACCTTAGTTCATGATTTTATGAAGATTGATGGAGAGATTCTTGAAATTTGATGGTGATTTCCTTTGGAATTGAACCTTCTATGAAAACCCTAGGGCTTGTTCTTGAGAGTTTTTTAGAGTAATTGAGTATAAGTTGCTGAATTATGGCCAAATCTCGTGTTATAAGGCTTATATAGGTGGAAAATTTACCATTTTAACCCTGAAACACATTTAATTTCTGAAAAAATTTCTCGATTTTCATCCTTGGCGCGACGCGCCACTATCGCGCCAAGTCACTGGAACTGGACAATTGGGAATCTGCATGGTGGCACAACACGGAGCTATCTTGTTTCCACCTTGTTTGAGACCTAGAAGTTTGGAGCGGCGCTCCACTATCGCAAAGCAACACTTGAAATTGACAATTTCCATTTGGGCTATCTCCATGATGCACTGAAGGCTCAGGTGATACACTGTCTCACTAAAAAAGCTCTAACTCTTTATCTGGGTGTCGGATTTGGGCAAATTTGGTATCGAAGGTAAGCTTAGTGAATTTACCACATGAAAAAGAGTGAAAATCTTGAAAATACCACATCTATAAAATTGGATTCATCTTTCAAATAAAGCTTCTAATATTCTTGGGGAAAAATTTCAATCTAGAAAAAGTGCGGGTATTACAATATCTCTCCCTTAAGAACATTCATCCTCAAATGAGATTGAGTGAGAGGGAAATAATACAAACTGATGTAA
The DNA here is from genome assembly GCF_002878395.1 of Capsicum annuum. NCBI lineage: Eukaryota > Viridiplantae > Streptophyta > Magnoliopsida > Solanales > Solanaceae > Capsicum > Capsicum annuum. The sequence goes on from NW_025855257.1 coordinate 71,703, forward strand.
ATACTGAACATGACTGCTGGAACATGATTTCATGACTAACGGACTGATGGCTGAATATAACATACTGAACATGCATATCTGATGCATGACTAGTAAGCTGAATTCATGCATATGTAATGCATGACTGATAATTGACTTATGAGTACATGTCTGACTATTCTGATAAACTGAATTTCTCGCAGTGAGAATGTATGTATGATGCATGATTACATGATTGAACTGGTATATGAATGCACGACTAAATATACAAGAGTACTTAGTACCATATTTGTAATAGGGATCTGAACATGAATTGAATACCAAGTTTGTAATGGTAATTTGAACATGGAACTGAGTAAGTTTAAGAAAACTGTTATGTAAACTAAGAAGTACTGATGAACCCATGATTATGCTAGAAATATTCATGAATAGGGAACATAAGAACATAACTGAGTCTGGTCTGATACGTGACATACAAACTAAACACCATGAACGGAATCGAGCCTCTGAATACTTGGCTCAAATCTGAGGTTGGGACTTTGAGGGTCAACTTATGAGTACCCTCTACTCTAAACTGGATTATTTTCGAGAAGAATGAATGAGATGTTCTTGTCATTAAAGTTTTGGGGTTTATAGCGTATCTCACCCTTGGGACACTAGGTTTCTTTAGGAATACTGGATCGGCTGAGCTGCTGAGAAAAGCTGAGGCAATGCACAAGGCACCTAGGAACTGAGTCATAACTAATTATCTAAGATCTAATACTGAGGCATGATACATGAACTAAGCTGAGCTTGCACCTATCTGATTGGTTCATCTTAGAATAATTACATCCTTTCATAAGATTTTGGCTAGAGCACATAGCTGGGGATATGGAAACCAAACTGTATGAATTTGTTTGTATAAGACAGCTGAGTAAGAAGATCATAACTTGATTGAGATTCGGTAAGATGCGTTAAAGCCTACCAACACCATTAAATATGAAATGACTAAGCCTCTTGCACTGCAACTAAGACTGTTGAAAAGATTTACGAGGTGCTAAGCACGAATGCATAAACATACTGACTTATCTGATTAACTGGATAACTGATAGTTGAATACTGGGTATGAGAGACTGGTCTATACTTAGTCTGAATAACTAGTCTAAGGCTGTAAAACATTATGCATAGGAGATAATGATTGACTGGATAACATAAGGTAACTGGGTATGGATTTATGAAAACTGTATTGCCTTAAGAATGCAAGGCTAGACGTATATCATGGTTTGGAAAATTTCTGTAGTATGAGGTACCAAAACACTACTAACAGAGTGACTGATAGCTGTAGCATTGGTCAAGAAAATCTAGTACTGAACTAAGTTTCTGATCTGATTACTGAACTGAAGTTGGTATTATAACTAAAATTATAACTGAGATTCTTACTGGAACTGAATGTTGGGTTCTGATAATTTAGGTTTAGACTAATATTGAAGTACTAAGATTGGATACTAATAACTACTTGGGGAAAGATTGGCATAGGCAAGGATCCGATGCTCAAATAAATACTCTATCAACCCGAAAATCGACTAAGGCCTGAGGAACAAAGTACTAACATTATGGATTTATCAAAAGATTTAAACTGGAGGTATACATGACGTAATCTGAGCTTTACTGATCACTAGGAGTAGAGCATGAGTCACGTGGACTAAACATATGGTAAAACATAACATGAGTGCCTGAGTCATGAGCTGCATGACTTAAGTCTAAAATTTTTGTGTTCATGGAACATGGCTCATACTACTGAGGGTATTAGAACTCGTCCTGCTAGGAATTCAACACGCAGATGATCCTATGGGAAGTGAGTGAAATATACGTAGGTATGGTAATAACTATGGTACAAAACAATTACACTGAGATAAGTGTAGGTCGGGAATCAACTTCCCTCAGTGATTACCTACACATACTGGACCTATAACTAGAATTTGAAGGCTTGACTTTCTGACCCCATGGTTTAACTGCTATGCAAGGTTTCAAAAGTAAAAGGAACTCATGAATATGAAGAAGTGTGAACATGTAAATGAGAGATCTATAACATACCCATTACTGCATCAGGAGGATTTTCCTGATTCTGTCGAGACAGAAGTGCATAGAGTCTGCTTGGGCGTTGCCTACTGATAGCGCTGGAATTGGCACCCTACTGATTCGGGCGACCGTACTGAAATGATGAATGAATATAAATCTGATAACCTGACTGGGGATAGTCTCTAACCTTGTGATCTAACTTACCATAACCGAAACACACACCACTGCCAGCTCTACAAACACCCTTATGATGCTTACCACACTCTGCGCAAAACGGATGAATATGAATTCTACTCTCACTATTCTGAGCCTTGGATCCTGATGCCCCATTTCTATAGTCATTTCTAAACTTTGGTACTGAGGAACTAGCTGAAGAGTGAACTGGGGCTGAACATTTCTAACACATTTGAGAATGGTTACCACCCTGTGACCCATGCTGTGCAAAACTATAACTACCTGTTCTATCTCTCTTATTTTCTCTCTTCTTCTTCTTAAGCTTCTGATCTTCCATCTGTTGGGCATATATCATAAGGCTAGATATGTCTATATCACCAATCAACATTATAGTCCTGCACTTCTTAACCATTCTACCTGATACCCCGAACACAAACTTACTCATTCTGGATCTGCTATTTGCTACTACATGGGTAGTGTACCTAGCTAACTAAATAAAATTGAGGAAGTATTATTTTATGATCATTGTACCTTATCTGAGATTGATAAACTCTAACACTTTAGCCTCTTTCTGCTCTATAGGAAAGAACCGATCTAAGAAAGCTGTAGAGAACTCTTCCCACTCTATGGGCTATGTATCTGTATCCCTGTCTACCTTCCACTATTTATACCATGTATGGGCTACATCTTATAGCTAATAGGTGGCTAATATCTTATAGCTAATAGGTGGCTAACTCTACGCTCTCATTGAAAGTCACTTCTATAATATCTGTGACTTTCTGAACCTGATCGAGAAACTCCTATGGATCTTCTTCAGACTTGGAACCGGTGAATAGAAGAGGATTCATTCATATGAAGACTCAAATCTTGAATGTAGTAGAATTTTTCACTGGGTTAGTTGGTATAGCAGCTGGCCGTTCATTCTAGGCTGCGACTGTAATACCCTGATTGTTTTTTAAGCCTAAATCCATCTTTTGAGTGAATGTGGATGAATTCCAAATTTATTGTTATTTATCTCATGTTGTATTTCCCTAAATTCTACTCTTGATCATGTGGATAATTGGATAAGCTTTCCATCGACATAAGACTCACCCAAATTGGACACCCGGTAAGGAAGTTAGAGCCATTTTGTAATTCTTCGAGACTCTAACCAATAGTGCAACCATGAATCAAGCTCTTGAGAAATAAATTATAGTGCTTTGGTTGTTTTATAATCAAGGATGGTGTGTATTAAGGCCTTAAATATGTCCTAACGATTGGGCGAATGAAAACATTCCTTACCGATTGAGTTCTTGGGAAGGATATTGGTTAAGTCAACTTCAAACATGCATATCTCTCATTATAGTTGGAATTTTTGTCAGTTATGTCAGTTATAAGAAACTCCCAAGTCTATAAGAGTTCAAGTTTCATGAGTTACCGAGTCACTCTAGGTCATGATTTAAGAGTTTGAGTTAATCATAATGATTTACAAGGAATATATTTCAATTAATTCAAGCAGAGAAAGTTGTTATCATCAGCATGCATGATTTTCATAATAATTTATGATATCATTTATAACGTTACATTGCACCCCCACATACTCAGTACATTCCTTAAAGTACTGACCCCCATATATTTCTATATGCTACAGTGCCTTATAATATAGGTACAAGTTATAGCACAGATACCATATTCAGTTAGTTCGCAACTTTCAGTCAGCAGGTGATGAGTCCTTTTGATTTGAGGGCATGAGTCAGTTATACAATTTGAGAATTGTTGTATTTTTCTTACTTTAGTCGAATTGAGATTGGGTAGTTGGGAGTCATGACCCTCTATCTGAAGTCAGTACCAGTAGAGGCTTCATAGACAGTCAGTAGAAGTTGATGTATTTAGTTTCAGTTTTATTTCTAAAAGTAGAGTTGTAATCTTGTAAAGTTCATGTTTATATTGATCAAGTTAAGAGAAGTTCTATATTTTTTCTAAATTTATATAGATTTAAGCATTTTATCAAGTTGTTTATGAGTTATGCCAGTAGGAGGGTTAGCTTGGGGTCACTTGCGCCCCTAAGCACCGTGTGACGTCTCGGGACCCAAATTTCGGGCGTTACAAACTTGGTATCAGAGCACAGAGTTCAAGTGTCCTTGGGTGTCTATGAAGACATGTCTAGTAGAGTTTTTTAGAATGGTACGGAGATATTTGTACTTTTCTTTAAGAGGCTAGAAGACATTTAGGAAAGGTCTCCATTTTTTCAAGTCTTAGATTGTGCTATAGAAAGGTTCATTGAGAAACTTATATAGATTCTCATCTTACCCTATTCGGGGCATTCCAGCCTTATTTTCAAGGTATTAGAGATAGTCAAACTCAATTCTTTATAGATAGTACTTTCTTAAACAGTCCCAATAGATAGTTATGAAGTTGTAAATGAGCTAGAAGGTACCCTATTATTTCCTTATCATGCTTTGCTTATAAATTGTGCAATAAGCCCAAGTCAGTTACACTTCCAAATTTCCTTCTCAGAATCCATATTGATAATCTATACTTTCTTATCTATGTTTTTTTTCCTAAGGTAACATGATCAGCAAGTTTTAATTTTCTCTATCTGATAATGCTTTCAGACTTACAAGAGAGAAATTTCAGAAGTCTTAGAGAAGATCTTATCAACGTGTTATAAGTTTCTTAAGTTCAATGTTATGCCTCTCCCTTATGATTTTTTCTGTTAAGACAGAGTAAGATGTATATTCTTAGATTGTCAAATATTGTATGGTGAGTTTCTATCTCTTGTAACTTTGTTATCTTCATGATGTTGGAATTGAAAGTCTAGTGAAGCCGTGTGGGGCTCTTTCGAGTCACTAGTATAATTGCTTTGTTATCTATGTCAAATTCTTTTTCAAAATGCAAATCAAAGACTAGTGAAGCTGGGTGAGGCCTATTTTAATTCACTAGCGACTCCTTGTGTATCTTGTTTTCTCGTGCTTATTAGAACTGGTTTAGAGGTGTTGTGGCAAGAAAGGGTGGAAAGTGTGATTTATTAAAAGTATGTATAGCTGAGCCTTTTGCATGTGATCGAGTTAGTGATGAAGTGATATTGTTCTTGTGTGTCAGCTCATGGAAAAAAAAGAAAGAGTTATTGGTGAAGGTAAATAATGGTTTTCTTAAGGTATGAAAAAAGTTGTTGATGGTGTGTTGCACAATATAAGTATAAGTTATAGATGATGATACTTAGCAGATGAGTGTTGTTCACTTAGATGCTCCTGAGATTGCAAGGGAAAGTTAAGTTGAGGCTTAGAGAGTTATGAACTAAGTTAAGTTGTGTATGAAGGATAGATAGTAATGATGGGTAGAAGAAGAGCGTACTGATGGATTATAAATGAGAGAAGCCATATGATTATGACCAATTATTGTTATTAGGGGGTTTAAGTGGACTAGTGTTTATTGACATTTTGTTTTATAGTTTCCAAGTAAGAATGGTGTGTGTGAGGTAGAGTTATTAGTTATGCTGAGCACTAGGCATTAAGCTTGGATGAATGGTGGCTATGTAGGTGGATGTGATGATTTCTTAGCTAATGGTTCTAGTTACAGGGAAGTGATGTAATGGGCTTGGACAGTGTATGCGAGAGCTTGAGTCTGATCAACTTGTAATTAAGTTTGATTTTGTGTTCTTGGTGAGAAATCTTGTCCAAGGTTTTGTGGGGCTGCTTTATTTTTTTTCTAGGGTCATTCTATGTGGCGTAATTAGTAAGTGTTGTAGAGTTTCTAGGTGGAGGAAGACTAGTTAGGCAATGAATGATGTTCCTAATAATTGAGTCAAGAAGTGTGATGGCTTTAGTCTAAGGAGGAGATAGTAGAACCAGTGACCAGGTTAGTTTGTCAGGTTCTAGTGGGTATGCCAATAAGTTGTGGAGTAGCTGTGAGAAGGGATACTGCTCAACCCATTTTTATTTTAGTATTTTCAGTCATTCCTGTATTTATTCATGCTTTGTGTTTGATTCCATGATCATGATTCATGTCCACGCATGCCATAAAAATATCCTGTCCTCACTTAGTTATCAAAATACAGAGTCTCAGACCTTTCACCGGTTGGAATCACAATTCATAGTTATGAATTCATAATTTAGGTCATGCAACGCATGACTTATGTACTCAAGCTTTGTGATATGTTCAGTTCCAATGTTCAAGTGCTACTTTTAATGATCAGCAAGAAAGCAATTCAGATTTATATCGTGCATTTCCCCTGACCATATTTCTTTGATGGGATTATAATGTTAAATCCTCTATTCCTCAAGCCTCAGTTGAGTGTCAAGTTATTCATAGTATCTATTCATGTGTCAGATCCTCATGCTCTAATCTTTTAGTTAACTTTCCTAAACCAAGATAGTGGTGGTGAATAGTTGTTTAGCCAAGAGAGAAGAGAGGGTTCCATGCCTACTTTGACTTGGCGGTAATGTGAAGTAAGATTGAGGCTAAGTCTTTGATACATGTTATGGTTAGTTGAAGTTTAATGTGTTATGATTGGGAAGATTGTAGTGTGTTCATTTTGTGTTATTTCATGAGTTGTAATTCCATGAGTTGGAAGGAATATTGGAGTGAAGCATTTATGTAGGACTCGATTAGGAAAGAGTATGTCAGGTGTGCTTGAGGTGAGTGCATGAAATTTTCTTGATAAGAGGTGTGTAGGGTATGAAGAAGAGGCTTTATAAGTGTTTGACTAGGAATACACATATGGTTATGAAGATAGGCTTGAATGTTGTGTTTGTGTGCATACGGATAGGTGCCTTGCACCTTAGTAAATGGCTAGTGCTAGGTGGATTAGAATTGTTGAAGTGGTAATGAGAATTACTCTTAAAGTGAGAGGTTGTAAGAATGTAGATGTATGGGATATCATGATTTAGAATGGGGTTATGTGGTGATTCTTGAGGTTCTAGGTTACGTATGAAAATGATGAGGGGGTTTGATTCAAGGGGACATGAGTAGATGGAAGTATCGGTGTCATGTAAGGATTGTAATTCGAATCGATCAAATATAGTATTAGAAGGGTATAGTATAGTCGAGAGAGTGTTTGAGAAGTGTGGTTGAGTTGAGAGTAAAGAGTTGCCTTGCTTGAAGCTTAGTACTTTTATCTTGACGTATGATTCATAGGTTTAGTAATTTTTGATTTTCTGCCTAAGGTTGATGACGTCATCAGAAATGTTGTCAGAAAGTGACGACGTCGTCAGAAATATAACAGTCCATCAGAACCGCCGTCACCGTTTTTCAGCTTGACCATGTTGGAGTAAAATGGGCATAACTCTTTGCTCTGATATTGGATTTTGGCGAAATTGGTATCGTTGGAAGTCTAATTCAATTATCTATATGTTAATAGGTCATGAGATCAAACATTCCGAGTATAATGATAGATATGCTCATTTGAAGTTGGCTAAACCAATATCCTTCCCAAGAACTCTAATCAAGTAGGTTTCAAGCTCACATGGTTTAGTTATGTCGGTTATAAGAAACTCCCAAGTCTATAAGAGTTCAAGTTTCATGAGTTACCGAGTCACTCTAGGTCATGATTTAAAGATTTTGAGTTACATATAATGATTTATGAGATTTATAATGCTTGCATTACTATTGATGATTTACAAGGAATATATTTCAGTTAATTCAATCTAAGAAAGTTGTTATCGTCAGCATGTATGATTTTCACAATCATTTATGATATTATTTATAATGTTGCATTGCACCCCCACATACTCAGTACATTCCTTAAAGTACTGACCCCTATGTATTTCTATATGCTACAGTTCTTTATAATGTAGGTACAAGTTATAGCACAGATACCATATTCAGTTAGTTCGCAGCTTCCAGTCAGCAGGTGATGAGTCCTTTTGATTCGAGGGCATGAGTCAGTTATACAGTTCGAGAAGTGTTGTATTTTTCTTACTTTAGTCGTATTAATATTGGGTAGTTGGGAGTCATGACCCATCTATCTGAAGTCAGTACCAGTAGAGGCTTCATAGACAGTCAGTAGAAGTTGATGTATTCAGTTTCAGTTTCATTTGTAAAAGTAGAGTTGTAATCTTGTAAAGTTCATGTTTATATTGATCAAGTTTAGAGAAGTTCTATATTTTCGCTAAATTTATATAGATTTAAGCATTTTATCCAATTGTTTATGAGTTATGCCAGTAGGAGGGTTATCTTGGGGTCACTTGCGCCCCTAAGCACCATGTGACGTTTTAGGACCCAAATTTCGGGGTGTTACAATGACTGAACTGGCTAGAGTAGTGAATGCATTCCTGAATTCTGAATGAGAGACATGCTCATCCAGAGGATCTGGCTGGACGAGCTGAGGTGTTGACTGATTTCCATTCCCCCCTTCGCTAGCCCTTTTTGGAGGCATAATCTGTAAAAGAAGGGAAGAAGCGGATTAGCCTGAGAGTTTAACTTTGAGCCTATGCTCACTGGCATGACATGAATACTGAAAGAAGGGAAACTGTTTGTAAAACATCACATAGCCTCCTGCACATAAGTGTGGTGCACGACACATGAATGTACAAGAATCTACTAGATGCGGCTTTTTAGACTTCCTAGGATACTATTGAACCTTAGACTGTGATACCAAGTTTGTAACACCTCAATTTTCTGAACTGAAATGCTACACGGTGCTCATGACCCTGAAGGACAGTAAGCTAATCAATGACTGATATTTGTACCTGTATACTATATAAAAGACTGTAAAAATGCAGAAACATAAACTAAAAGGCCATAAGGTTCAAACTGGATAAACATCTGATAAGAGCAATATCTGAAAATGGTATAACAATACCAAAACAACTGATATAACTATCTGAATATACTATAGTGTATAAGCCTCTAAACTGTCTGAATAAGGAGTTGATGGGACATGTCCCCAACTAACACCGACTACTAAAATAAACTGAAAACTAAAATAGTAATGTGATCATCATGTCTTCAAAGGATAAGGACTCACTGCTAACTCTGATTGCTTAACAGGGGTGCTACTGGTTCTCTAGAGCTCGTGCTTCTAAACTTATGGTATTAGACACCATAGCGTAAATACCTCAGTACTTTGAATGTACTTGTATGCAAGTGAGGTAGTCTAAATGCAAATGGTTCATATGCATGAACAATACTAACTAGCTGACTAACATGAATGTGAGAATACATAATGACTATGTAACTTTAACTGAGATTATGATAGGACTGAATACTGAGTTGTGACTACTAAGTTTACTGATATAGACATCTAAGTCACTGGTGAGTGAGAAAGACTGATATTGTATAATAGTTTTGATTATAAAGAACTGGTCTGGTTGACTGTATCTAATAGTTCTGAAGCTGAATATTGATAACATGAGTTTTGACAACTGATATAACTGATAACATGAGTGACTGTATCTGACAGTCCTGAGTCTGATGAAACTATATGAGTTCTTTTACTGAGATTGAGACTGAGACTAAGATTGAGACTGTGGGAGGTAATCATCTTACCGACATGCCCCCGAACTACATTGGACGGGTATCAATACTCTGCCATGGGTAAAGACCTTCTGTGAGTATACCCTCGCTGACAGGGAGCTCTTTCGTTAACCCCTCCTAGTAGGTAACCCAAAGGAGATGTATATATATATATCCCTAAATGCGTAGGGTGCATCTCAACCTACGCTGGCGACGTAGTTCTGAAACACAAGGATTGCTTCTAAGGATGACACCCTCCACTGAATAACAGGTGAGTCCCCATCCTTAGGTTTACTCGGTATTGAATCTTACTCCCAACCAAATAGACACTGAATTAATTAATTAAATTGAACTGATTAACTGATGGTATCATTTAGCAGAGCTAAAACTGAATTTACTGAGTTTTGTTGACTGACGGAATGAACTGAGTTCTGAGGACTGCCTGAGAATACTGAAGTTATTAAGATTACTGAGATTTCCTGAGTCACATGACTGACTGATTTCTATGGATCATAGCTTGACTGAGGAGATCGTGAATACATGACATGGCTCTAGGCACACAGCTAAATATTTTGGGTATAAGTACCCCCAGGACTCGATGAGAAGAAGCTGATATAACATGACTTATGTGAATACATGACCAACAACACAATTCATAATTCATATATTGAAGCATTTTTTCAAACATGTGATATGCATAACTTTGTACATGATTGAGGATTTCATGATATCATACTAGTTGGGTATGTTTCCTTCATCTAGGCATTTAATCATACACATAATAGGCATAGAATGTGTAAACAACATTATAAAACAATCAAACATCATGATTCATCTCTAATTTCATCATCCAAGGGCTTTAATCCTAGGTTTACAGGAATCTACATCATTACTAATCGATTACATATGCAATTTATCACCATACATGGATTAGAATGCAATTAGTCAATATCAATATGAACAAGAGCAATCCAATCATGAAATTCATAAAGAAAACCCATAACTTGAATTTAGAAAAACGATTCTTGGACTTCATGGACGAGAGGAGTCCATGAATGAACACTACACATACCTTAGTTCGTGCTTTTAAGAATATTGATGGAGAGATTCTTGAAATTTGATAGTGAATTCCCTTGGAATTAAAACTTTAATGAAAACCCTAGGGCTTGTTCTTGAGAGTTTTTGAGAGTAATTGAGTATAAGCTGCTGAATTATGGCCAAATCTCGTGTTATAAGGCTTATATAGGGTGGAAAATTAACCCTTTTAACCCTGGGACACATTTAATTTCTAAAAAAATTTCTCAATTTTCATCCTTGGTGCGACTACCACTATCGCGCCAAGTCACTGGAACTGGACAACTGAGAATCTGCATCGTGGCGCGACATGGAGCTATCGCGTTGCTACTTTGTTTGAGACATGGAAGTTTGGTGCGATGCGCCACTATTGCGGAGCAACACTGGAAATTGACAATTGCAATTTGAGCTATCTCCGCAACGTGCTGAAGGCTGAAGTGATACATTATCTCACTAAAAAGGCTTTAACTCTTTGCCCAGATGTCGGATTTGGGAGAATTTGGTATCGATGGAAAGCTTACCGATTTTCACACATGAAAAAAGTAAAATTCTTGAAAATACGACATCTATAAAAGTGGATTGATCTTTCAAATAAATATTCTAACATTCTTGAGAAAAAATTTCAAGCTAGAAAAAGTGCGGTATTACATCTAAGCAGCTACTGAATGGGATAAAGTCGTTAAAGTGGCCCTGAACTTAGCATGATAGACATGCTCATTCAGGGGATATTTCTCAATAGGTGGTGGTGCAGGATACTCCTCATTCTTTCTCCCATTGTTTCTTTTGGGAGGCATTGTTTATAAATGAAATAAAAAATGGGTTAGAAAAAGGAATTTAATAGAGCCTATGTTCTTTTGCACGACACTAGCATTGAAAGAAGGAAAACTTTTCTAAAATGTTTCATTGTTTAGTATCCATAAGTGTGGTGCTCTTCAGACATACACAAGACTCTACTCAATATAGATTTTAGACTCCCTAGGACACTTTAAAACCTTAGGCTCTGATACTAAGTTTTATCACGACCCGAGGCTACCCCCTAGTCGTGACAACGGTGCTTACAGTCACAACTGACCACAAACTAACCCATGAGCTGGTACTTGTTGTGAGAACTAAATAAAATGGCAATGATATAACTTATGCGGAAGATAAACTGATAAGAACTAAAAAAATCTAAATACCAAATATATGTAAATGACATGTCTAAAATGTTGGTGACCATTGATTATACTGAAATGACTGACTAATTTTCTGAAAGCCTCTAAACATTATGAGGAGTTGATGGGACAAAACATCAACTAACTCCAATTGACTGGACATAAGAAAATACAGAAATAATTGAAATAAATATATTATGTCCTCGATGGATGAGGAATCAGCACTACTAGTGCTGAGTAATGCTGAGCTATATAAGAATGGTCTGGAAACTGAGCATGCAAATGTCACGACCCGAACTAGGGCCTGGTCGTGATGAGCATTTCAAACCATGGAGACCCGAAACACCCCTATCTTTCTGGTAATCATGCATCTAATTCATATGATCAAAGTAATGCGGAAGAAACACAAATAACGGAAACATGGTCAAGAATCATATGAAAATTAAAAGGGAGAATAGTGTCCTACAATCTAAATCAATATCTCTAAAACTGTATGCAAAATCTCTACTACATGACTGAAACAGTGTCTATCTGAAAACTGGGACAAGGCCCCCTCTAGACCCAAAAATCGAATATAAGATAAAAGGACTGCAGGACATAAGACCTTTCGAAACATAGAAGGCTCACCACTTGTCTCTACAGCTCTGTCTGAAAGTTCTACTAAATCTTTTGACCCCTAGACTGGGCCTCTGAACCTGAAAGGTTGGAGAGGGGAGGGGGTTAGCACAAAAGTAATGGCACGCAAAGATATCAAAACAAAATTTACACCAACTGTCAAACCTCGGTTACTGCCGAGATTAGAGTATAAGTGAGGGAGAGACACTCAGACCATACAGCATGGTGTCTCGACCCAATGGTAGTGCCCAAGATCACTTGGATCAGGCTCCTACCTATAGTCCTAATTTGGGAATGACATGAAGTCAAGTACACAGATCGCTTAGCCTGGTACCAATATTCCATGTCGGCAAACACGTTATTCCAGCGATGAGCCCTTGTGTCTCAAATGCATTCTTTGGGCATCCATCTTTCTCATGTAAAATCAATGCATTCAAATTTTATTTAATTCAATCACGTATCGTATTCTGTAGGGTATAGTCATACCCGACTTGCAAGTCATCAATATCATATCCACATATGCATAATCATGTAAAAACCAAGGTGCTTCATCATTTACAAGTGGTGAACAATATTTATTTCAAATTCATGCTCTCTTCTGTTGATCACAATATAATATGGAGTATCAAAACATTATCATGGGAATTTGAAAACAATTTATCATTCATATTTATCAACTTTCATGGAAAATCTCAAATCACATATGCTTGGTTTCAACTATTGAAGTATATAGGCAAACAATTCCCATGACATAAAGAAAATGACTTAGAAATCATATTGAAAGCAAGATATTAGCATTTGATTGAAAACCCCTATTTAAAAGCATGCATGTTCATAAATACTACACCCATGAGATTTTTGGATAACCCCACGTACCTCTATTTCTAAGGATAATAGGTGTTTCTTGAAGCTTGCAGATTGATGAATCCAAATATGTAATTATCTTTGAAAACCTACGGTCAAGTCTTGAACTATTTAGGTTTTTATTTTTGAAACCCTAAGGAGAATCTTGAGCACTTTTGATGAAAGAATATGTATTTTGGGGTCCTTGGAACTAAATCTCGTGTTTTAGGGCTAAGTAAGGTGGAAAAGGACCACTTTGTCCTTAACACGGAGTGTTTAATTCACCAGAATTCCTTACATAGGCGTCGCCCATCCCATCGCCTATCTTCACATAGGTGCTGCCTAGGCTATTGCCTATGTTTACATAGGCGACGCCTAGGCTATCGCCTATGTTCACATAGGCACCACCTAGGCTATCGCCTATGCTTTCCAGTGTCCATGGGCGATTGGTTAGGCGTCGCTTATCACTTTGAAAGATTATAAATTCATGCTCGGGTATTTGATTTTAGGAAAATTGGTATCGTTGGAAAGATAACTCGAATACCTATCATTTGACACATAGTAGGCTTCCTAATTTGACATATACAGAGAGTTATGGTCGATGGAAGCTGACATATTTTACAACGTCTACTAAAACTTAGTCGATCGAAATAGTTCCAACTCGTCCTTGAGTTAAAAGACCTCTATGGTGTAAATCCAAGCTGAAGCAGATTCACATGATACACCATAATTAACATGCCATATTGGCATAGGATTTTATGGCTTAGGGATTAGTAACACATCGAAATCATGGTCTATATTGTAGGCCATATTGTGGGGCATTACATTATCCCCCCCTTAGGATCATTCATCCTCGAATGATGACGTGGGACATAGATAGACACGATTTCATGGATAAAAAAGGACTAGGAAATATACGATAGGAATAGTACCTTCTGTCTCCTCCTCTATCGAAGTAAAAAAATTGGGATATCTAACTCATGTCATCTTCTGACTCCCAAGTTGCTTCTTCAACTTTTTGATTCCTCTACAGTACCTTTACTAAGGCTATCTCTTTGCTCCTCATCTTTTGAACTTGGCAATCTAAAATTTCAACGGGCTCTTCTTCGTAAGACAAGGAGTCTATCACTTTGATACCCTCTACTGCAATACCATAGAATGATATCCAATGCATTTCTTCAACATGGATACATGGAATACCGAATAAACGAAACCCAAACTTGCAGGCAATTCTAACTCATAGGCAACTGTACCAATCTTTTTCAAAATCTTATATGGCCTTACATAACGAGGGCTCAATTTACCCTTTTTTCCAAACCGCATAACTCCTTTCATAGGAGAAACCTTGAGAAATACCCAATCACTAATTTCAAACTCTAGTTCTCTTCTTTGAACATCGACATAGGACTTCTGATGACTCTGAGTAGTCTTGAGTCATTCTCTAATGATTTTTTCTTTCTCCATCGCCTAATGAATAATATCAGGTCCATACATCTGAGTCTCAACCACTTTATACCATCCTATCGGAGACCTACATCTCCTCCCATACAAAGCCTCAAAAGGGTCCATCTTGATGTTGGCATGGTAACTATTATTGTAAGCAAATTCAACCAGTGGCAGGTAATCTACCCAACTACCTTTGAAATCAATGACGCATGCCCTCAACATATCTTCAAGGGTCTGAATGGTATGCTCAGCTTGCCCATCCTTCTGAGGGTGGACAACTGTGCTCAAATTCATTTGTGTACCTAAACCCTTCTGAAAGGATCTCCAGAACTGAGATAAAAACTACGTACCTCTATCGTATATAATGGACACTGGTTCCCCATGTAATCGAACTATATCCTCAATGTAAATCTTAGCATAAACCTCTCCCGAATAATTAGTCCTCACAGGCAAAAAGTGGGCTAACTTTGTCAACCTATCTACAATCACCCATATAGAATCATACTGGTTTCAGGATCTCGGAAGTCCCGTAATGAAGTCTATATTTATTATCTCCCACTTCCACAAAGGCAGGGCTATCTCTTGGGAAGTACCACCCGGCCTCATGTGTTCTACCTTCACTTGCTGACACTTCAAACACTTGGACACAAAATCAGCTACATCATGTTTCATATTATTCCACCAATACAAGGTTTTCAGATCATGGTACATCTTGGTAGAGCCTGGGTGAATGACATACCTCGAAGTGTGCTCCTCATTAAGGATTATTTCCCGTAGCCCATCAACATTCGGAAGGTACAACCTACCCTGAAATCTGAGAATACCATCACCACCAATTTTAAACAACATAACCTTTTATTGACCCACATCTTTCTTGATTTGCATGAAGATGGGATCTTTAACCTGCTTCTCCTTAACTTCAGCCTAAAGAGATGACTTAGCTAACTCATGA
The DNA here is from genome assembly GCF_002878395.1 of Capsicum annuum. Lineage (NCBI taxonomy): Eukaryota > Viridiplantae > Streptophyta > Magnoliopsida > Solanales > Solanaceae > Capsicum > Capsicum annuum. The sequence continues at coordinate 87,432 of NW_025855257.1, forward strand.
ACAATCACCCCTCCATCTTTGGAATCTAAGAGTCGCACTCCCAAATTTGCAAGGCAGTGAATATCCTTTACCATCTCTTTTCTTCCTTCTTCTACATGAGAAAGGATGCCCATAGACAACCTGCTGAGGGCATTGGCTATAACATTTGACTTCTCCGGATGGTAATGCAGATTCATATCATAGTCTTTCAAAAGCTCCATCCAATGCCTCTGCTTGAGGTTCAATTCTTTCTGTGAGAAAACATGCTGCAAACTTTTATGGTCAGTATAAATATAAACATGCATTCCATAGAGATAGTGCCTCCAGATTCTAAGTGCAAACACCACGACTACTAAATCCAAGTCATGAGTGAGGTAATTATGCTCATGCACCCTTAACTGCCTAGATGCATAAGCTATGACCTTACCACGCTGCATCAATACACAACCAAGTCCCACACGGGATGCATCACAATAAACCACAAAATCATCTATACCTTCGGGAAGGGTCAAAATAGGAGCAGTAGTTAGCTTATCCTTCAATTTCTCAAAACTATTTTCACACAAGTTAGACCGCACAAATTTTATCTTTTTCTGAGTCATTTAAGTAAGTAGAGCATCTATGGAAGAAAAATTCTCTACAAACCTTCTGTAATACCCCGCCAAACCAAAGAAGCTTTGAATATCGGTTGGAGTCATAGGTCTGGGCCATTTTCTCACTGCTTCAACTTTCTGGGGATCCACTCTTATCCCATCACTGGACACAATATACCCCAGGAAGGCAATAGCATCTAACCAGAATTCACACATAGAAAATTTGGCATACAACTAATGATCCTTAAGGGTCTGAAGAATAATTCGGAGGTGATTAGCGTGATCCTCTTTACTCTTAGAATAGATTAGAATATCATCAACAAATACAATGACGAACAAGTTAAGAAACTGATGAAACTCTCTATTTATAAGATCCATGAAGGCTACAAGGGAGTTAGTCAACCCGAAGGACATGACTAGAAATTTGTAGTGACCATGTCGGGTTTGGAAGGCTATCTTGGGTATGTCTGACTCCCTAACTTTCAACTGATGATAACCCAAACGAAGATCTATTTTTGAAAAACACTTAGCACCCTGAAGCTAGTAGAAAAGGTCATCAATCCTAGGAAGAGGATATTTATTTTTAATCGTGACCTTATTTAACTAGTGGTAGTCTATGCACATACGAAGGGACCCATCCTTCTTTCGCATGAAGAGCACGGGTGCACCCCATGGGGAAACACTAGGATGAATAAAAACTTTGTCTAGAAGGTCTGCAAGCTGTTCCTTTAACTCTTTTAGTTCTGTGGGAGCCATTCTATATGGAAAAATAGAAATAGGACGAGTGTTTGGCAACACATCAATGCCAAAATTTATATCCCTATCAGGGAGTATCCCTGGGAGATATTCAGGAAAGACTTCTGGGAATTCATTTACTACAGGGACTGACTGCAGAGGAAGGTTTCCAACCTTTGAATCTTTTACTCAGATTAGATGGTACACACAACCTTTGGAGATAAGCTTTTGGGCTCTAAGATAAGAGATAAAGTGACCTCTAGGTTCCATAAAACTCCCTGCCCATATAATTGGTGTCTCATTCGAGAAAGAAAAAGTGACCTTTCGGGTTCTGCAATCAAGGGTGGCATAACACGAATGGAGCTAGTCCATCCCAAGGATGGCATCAAAGTCTATCATATCCAGTTCTATAAGTTCTGCCACCATTTCCCTACTATGAATAGACACGACACAATTTCTATATACCTTTTTTGCAACAACAAAATCACCTAAAGGAGTAGAAATAGAGAAGGGTTCTACAATAACTTCAGGCTCAAACCCAAAACCAACAGCCACATAAGGGGTCACATAAGATAAAGTAGACCCAGGATCAAGTAATACATAAACATCAAGAGAAAATATTCGTAACATACCGGTGACAACATCCTGTGAAGCTTCCACCTCCTGGCGGTTAGTCAAGAAATATAACCAGTTGTGACCGTTTCTGGCAGCTCAAGGGGAAACCTTAGGAAAAGGAGCTGTGGAGATGGCTTGGGACTTAGCCCTCCCCATATTTCCTCCAGCAGAAGGACAATCCCTTTGAAGGTGACCCACTTTGCCATAAGTATAGCAGTTTGTCCCCTCAAACCAGCACTTCCCTAGATGATTCCTTTCGTAAACCTCACACCGTGGATGAGTACGATGCTGCTGGGCCACACTGCCCTGAGACTGTGTACCTGGAGCTTTGGACCTATGAGGAGTCTAAAAATTCTGAGTTTTTTTGTCTGTCGGTGGTCTGGGTGCTGGGGCCCTGGCTGTTAACTGTTCATTATTCCAAAACTTCTTCTTCTTCGACCACTTATTACCCCAGTCACCACTCTGTGGCTGACTCTAGTGCTGGTCCGCAGATCTAGCTCTCTTAGTCTGTCTATCTTTCTCTCTAGATTCAGCAATCTTTTTCTTCTTCTCTTCCACTTGATGTATATGAACAGTTAGTCGAGCAAAGTCTAACTCCTTATTCAACATAGCACCCTGACGCTCAAGTACCAGGTCATCAACAAGGCCAAATGCAAATTTCCTCATCTGGACCCTCATATTACTAGTCAACTCTGGTGCATAATGGGCTATTTTATTAAAATTCAAAGTGTACTCTTGGACACTACTACTGCCCTACTTCAAATTCATAAACTCTTCCGCTTTGGCCTCCCTCAACTCCAGAGGAAAGAATCGATCAAGGAAGGCTTCCACAAATTAGCCCCAAACTGTGGGCTCAACACTTTTACCTTTTTCATCTTCCCATTCGGCATACCACTAACTCGCAACATCTTTGAGCCACTAGGTTGATAACAGCACCCCTTCAACCTCATCCACGTGCATCACCTTAAAGATATTTTCCATCTTATCCATGAACTCCTATGGATATTCCTCCACCTTGGTGCCAGTGAACTTAGGTGGGTGTATCTTTATGAAATGTCCGACTCTAGTAGCCTCAGATGTAACAGATGCAGACCCAATATCTTTCGATCGTTGATCTTGGTTGGCTACCAACTGTGTCAGCATATGAATAGACTGTCTGAATTCTGGATTTGAAATATCTCCTTGAGCAGTTGGGGGATGTTTGACATTAATCCACGGAGCCCGAGGTGGACTGGTCGGGACTGGAGGGACTCTAAGAGTAGGGACAAATTCTAGAGTGTGAGCCCTATTACGGGTCCACATCCTATGGATGGGACGGACCTCATCTGCCTGAGCATTCTGATCGATGATACGACATGGAGGCATAACTATATTTTTGAAACACAAGTGATTATTGATTATAGGACAGTTCAGACTCTGAAGCACGAACTAAATCACAAAGAAGGGAAACATTTCCTAAACGCCTAGCAGCCTCCTGCCTATAAGTGTGGTGCGCTACACACCCATAAACAAGACTCTACCCAATGCGATTTTGCAGATACCCTGGTACCATGAACCGTGCTTTGATACCGAGTTTTTCATGACCCGAACTAGGGCCTGGACATGATGAGAATTTCGAACTATGGAGACCCGAAACACCCCTATCTTTCTGGTAATCATGCATCTAATTCATATGATTAAACTAATGCAGAAGAAACACAATATAACGAAAACATCATCAAGAATCATATGTAAATAAAAATAGGGAATAGTGTCCGACAGTCTAAATCAACATCGCTAAAATCGTCTGTGAAATCTCTACTATATGACTGAAATAATGTCTATCTGAAAACTGGGACAAGGCCCATAGTAGACCCAAAAACTGAATATAAGATAAAAAGACTGAAGGACATAAGACCTTCCAAAACATAGAAGGCTCACCACTTGTCTCTACAGCTCTGTCTGAAAGTTCTACTGAATCTCTTGACCCCTAGACTGGGCCTCTGAACCTGAGAGGTTGAAGAGGGGAGGGGTTAGCACAAAAGTACTGGCACACAGAGATATCAAAACAAAACATAAAATTTTTACAAAGTATAGTTGAGAGACATGATAAAACAATTTCGTATCAAATCATTTGAAAATACATGGGTGTAATGCAATAGTTTTTCTCAGCAATAATGAAATGCAACTGAGCTAGGTGGAATACCCTACATAATTTACAGCAACTATCAAACCTCGATGGTTTCAACTTTCATGGAAAATGTCAAATCACATATGCATGGTTTCAACTAGTTCCATCAAAATAGTTCCAACTGGTCCTTGAGTTGAAGGACCTCTATGGTCTAAATTCAAGCTGGAGCGGATTCACATGCTACACCATAATTAACATGCCGTATTGACATAGGATTTTATGGCTTCGGAATTAGCAACACATCAAATCATGGTCGATATTGTAGCCCGAATTATAGGGCATTACAGCAAACCTATGTTCTATGACAACTTAGAGTAAATGAAAAGATGCAGTCAGTACTTAAATGTACTATCATATAAGATGAGGATTGGTTGAAATGCATGAGGTAACTGAGAATGAATGCATGAACATGTAATATCTTAGAATGCTAGACCAAGTATAAACATGATTCTAAGATAATATGTAATCTGAAAGACTAAAAGTTGTATAGCTGAATAACTAAAAATCTATACACTTGGTTAAGAAAAATTGAATTGAATACACTAATTACTGTACTAAAACTGTTGGAGGTATCATATAATTAACATACCCTAATATAAGCTATTTGGGGTCTAAACTGTAACCCCAGTTTGAAAGGTGACCGTATAGTGCCATGAGTACTTACACTAGCTGTATGGATCCACTAATCTGATGTCTTGAAGGAATAGGGTTTTAAGCCTAGACTGATGAGTGACCCCTAAGAGGAAGTCAAGCCTAAACTAATAGGTGATCCTTTATATCCTATGTTGGATATGTAGTTTGGGAATACAGGGATTGCTACTAACGACTCTTCCTAATTAACGGGGAAGCCTCCATCCTTGTGTTCGCTCGGTGCTAAATCCTACTCCCAACTGAACTGACACTGGTTCTGAACTGAACTAAGTTTAACTGAACATTATTTATGATAATTGATAGTGCTCATCATGATCATAAATAATTAAGTAAATAACAAGACTCATGGTTTCACTTAATTATTATTTAAAAGATCTAAAATCATGTAAAACATGTAGTTATTGGGTGTTCATAACCCACCAACACTGAATGATCATGAAATAAAATATTAAGTCTAAAAAATATAGCATGAAATCATGATTCAAAGACTCAAAGCATAGACATTTCATCAAACAAGTGAGAATTATGAACTTGAACATGGGAATGTCTTAAAACATAGGAAAACAATATGGTTATGTGACAAAAGTCATAACTTGATAATATAACATGAAATTCACTTGAATATAACAAGAGGAATTGAAGTATAAAGCATAAGATAACCTAACTTGTCATGAAATCATTCTTGGGCATGAATTAAGTCAAATTACAAAGGAGAAACATGAATTAAAACTCATCTTGAACATTTAAAACTCCATAATAAGAGAAAAATACATACTTTAATTGAAAAGAAGTTTTTGGGCTCCATGAGTGAAAGGGACCATGGATGAACATCCCACATACCTTACTAGATGAATTCTTAAAGATTCCTTGAGAATTTCTTAAACTTAAAGCTTGAATTCCTTGATTTTTTGTGAAAGAGTTTCGATTTTTTCTTTGGTAAAAGGATGGTTTCTTGATAGAAATTTGTGATAAAAGGACAAATAATGCTCTTTGAAAGCCCTAAATTTGTGTTATAGATGGATTAGGTGAAGGGAAATGACTCAAATACCCTTAAAATGACAAGAAATAAAAACTGGATGGAATAAGAAGGGGGTGGTGGGCTCTGGAGTGCTGGACTAGGCCAGATGGTGCATGCCTTAGAGTGGTAGACTGGACCAAGCGGCGCCCACCTTACCCTCGAGGGCTGGAGGGGGCGGTGCCTACTTATCCCATTGGTTCTACTGGTTTGGTTTTCCAAACACACTTCTGTTCTCATACATAAATTCCAAAACTCATGTGAGACATACTTTAAACAACCCCAATTATAAATCAACTCAAAAATTGATGTCCCGATATTGGGAAGGTTAAAAGTAATACCATAGAAGTTTAGGGGTCTTGAAAATGGCTAAGTCCTCAACACTTAATGAAAATTCCAAGTCTTAGACCCCTTAAACATGCAACTGTAAGCTTAATTGAGCTTGGGATCTTATGGGATATTAGGCGAGCACCCGCCTTACCCGATGGACTGGAGGGAGCGGTGTCCACTTATTCCAGTTATGTGTGTGGTTAGGTTTTCCCAAAATGCCCCTATGCTCATCAAAAAAATATAAATCTCACCTGAGACATACTTTGAACAACCTCGATCATGAACCAACTCAAAAATCGATGTCCAAGTGTCAGAAGGTTAAAAGTAAGATCATTGAAGTTTAGGGGTCTTGAAAATTACTAAGTCCTCAACACTTACTGAGAATTCCAAGTCTTGGACCACTTAAACATGCAAATATGAGCTGAATTAAGCTTGGGATCTTATGGGGTATTACAAATCCCTTATAAATTACACCATTTCATTAACATTTCTTATTCTACAAAGAGATCTCTCCTAAAAATTTTCTAGGATTAATTTTATAATGGAACACCAAGTGAGAGGAAAATATCTTAAGGAAATATGATTCTATCATTCTCCTCGTGAATTCTCCTAAGAAAAATTCTAGATCAAGAACAAGGGGCAAGTTTGGATGCATCCTATGGTAGCAGGTTAGAGTCGAAGTAGGATATTATCTTATGAGTAGTAGACTATGTTTAGAAAACACATAAAAAATATATAATCAATTTGAGAAGCATTATTATGCCCTCAGATATGATGTTCTGATGGATAAAAATATTTAATAAATATAAGAAGATCTAGAACGTGTGATAATATATTGATGTATGAATTTTAGATATGTAACATATGTATATAGGATTTACATGATTAGGTGCAATGTGAAAAAGGTTAATATGGGTGACGGCGGAGTAAACGTGTATCTATGTAACCCATAAACTTAAAGTTAATAACATTATGAGTTGATAAAAATGTGTGTGTGTGGGGGGGGGGGGGGGGAATGAAATCAATTGTGTGCACATTCCTTGAATGTGTGTCCTTCTTGTTGTAAAATTGCTATTGTGGGTTAAGATTAAAGAGGGAAGCATGGTTCAGTCTGAGGGTGCAGCTTTTGGTAAAAGATGAAAAGACTAAGGTTAGTATTATATGTGAATGTTGACAGGTAATCTAATAAATGGTTAATGAAGAAGAATTTATAAACCTAATAATATCATGAATAAAGGGTTAATATGCTATTAGCTAAATATATCAATCCATGATGTAAATGATGGTATTCGAGTAAGTGAAGGAACTTATGAGCATGTGCATTGAGTTAGACTTAGTTTAGTTCTTGTATTGTTCTAAAGTGGCTAGTTAGTTGGTTTTCAGACATACATGCGATTAATTGATTTTTTGGTTTGATAATGCCTTAACAGATAAGGTGTTGATTATTCAATTTGTTTAAATTTGAGATATGATATTGCCCAAACTATACCCTCCTCAAAGATAAAATGCGGTCACAGTCAAATTATAGTAACCCAAATAGGTTGGGGTTAATGTGCTGTAGTTTTATAACACTTTCGACACTTAACTAAAAAAATATGTAGATACTTAGGTTGTTTTGTCAGATATGATGTGTTTTATGTTGTGTTTTGTAAGAAACTAGGTTTTGGGATCTAAACAACAAAAAAAAAGTGAAAACTGAAGATTTGAATGACCTGCGTGGGACCTACAACCTGTAGGTTCTACCTACGTGGCGTAAGTGCCAGAATAATTATTAGGGAGTTGATTTTCAGAGATTAAAAAGCTGAGAGTTTAGCCCTACTACTCATGGTGGGGCACCTACAACTTTTAGGTACCACCTATGGACTATTGGTGCCAAAATAAGTTTGATAATTTAACATTTTAGAGAGATGTTGCAGAAGTTTTGACCCTGTCACCTATGGACTATCACCTATGGACCAAAGGTGCCACCTATGGTAGGTAAATATCTCCATAGGTGGCCATCAATTTAAGTTTTACTCTTTTGTTTTGGAAAGATTTCCTAGTGTTTCCATGTAATCTATAAATACGCTTTTGATGTTCTTAGTTAGTTTACACACTCATACTATTTACAAACATATATTTTGATTATGATATTAGCTTTTCATCTTGGGATTCGTGTGTTCTTAGTTTTTGGCTGATTTATTGATTTGAGACTTTGGGTTTTCTTAGTATATTATTGTGTGATTGATTATATGCTTTCACTTATGAATTCTATGTGTTTTTTTCACAAATATGAGTGGCTAATTCCCTTAGTTAAGGGTATGGGAACCTTGGTTGAAAAGAAAAGTAGGGGAAGTGCAATGTTTTTTTTCAACCAATATTCTTGCGTGTATTGCATTCACTACTTATTTCTTAAGATAGGTAGAGATTAGGAACAAAAGATCACAATAGTAATTTGTGATTCACCTTCATCTTATAATTATGTCTTCTCATCTAATTAGCTAGAGATTCAAAATGTAATAGTTAATTTGGGATCTAGGATAAGGGTTAGTAAGGCAACACACTGAGACTTAAAAGGTAAAGAGTGAAAGTCACTAAAGGCTTCCACATAATGGTTAGTGATACCTAACTTATTAAATTCTGCATGCAAGATATTAGTTTAATTAAATGGAGAATTATAAACCTACAAAGTTAGAAAGCCAGGGAACAGAGTCCTAGTGTTTGTTTCAGATTATTTACAACCAAAAGTACTTGACTTTTTTTTACTTTCTACTAATCCAAAAAATCCCCCTATTTATTTTTCTACACTACCCATATGTTTCAATAAGTTTGAGAGATAGTTCTATGCTATCCCTTACGAGTTCGACCCTAACCTAGTTGGGATACCATATTCTGGCATCGACCACTTTATACTTCTAAGGAGGTATACTTTTAGACAGATTTAGAATTTTGGCATCGTTGTCGGGAAATATGTTTATGGAGTTTTTGATTGAAATTGTTGAAGTTTATGGATTTATTTATCTATTTTTCTTGAGGCATATGTTGGTGTATGTCTAGGACTAGTAGTAAAGGCAACCCCTTACTCCCACTTCATCCTAAATCAGAGAGAATCCTACAACTTAATCATATGATATCAAAACATGAATGAGAAGGTGAGCTTGAGGAGTTTTGCAATAACCCAAATAATTTGTCTCTCCTCCACTTGGTGTTCTTTAGGAGACTGTAGATTAGACTACTAAGTAATTATTGAGTGAAGAAAATGCAATGAAGGATATTGCAGCTACCTATCATGCAGCTCAAGAGGTAGATCTAGCATGGTAGAGACTGGTAGTTGATCATCGAGAAAAACTTTATTGAGGTAGATGGGGTAGATCTCAAGTACTCCCAACATAACAGTACTAGCCAGTATATGATGATTTAGAGGAGGACTTGGGATATGTTGAGCCTACTGATACATGAGCTATTAATCCTCTTGCATTGCCATTGAGTGTGAAGTTTGATATTACTAGTACTATGATCCAGTTGTTTAATCTGAAAGGTGTGTTTCTAGGTTTGCCTATGGATGACACAAACATGTACCTTATTAACTTTATTGGAATTTACACGTCATACATTATACTTGGGGTAGATTAAGAAGCAATCAGACTTAGGTTGTTCCATTTCTGTCTAATTGATGAAGTTATATTGGGGTTAAGGAAATGTCCTCGTGGATTAATCACTACTTAGAATAAGTTGCAGAGGTGGTTTTTAGATCGTTTCTTTCCACTATCTAGAATGCTACAATTAAAGGATGAGATATATTATTTCTGGCAGTTGCACTCTGAATTATTGCATAATGCATGGTTTCTATTTAAAAAGAAGTTGATAATGGTGTAGAATCATAGAATTATGGGAAGAAAATTGTGTGAAATATTATATAGAGCCCTAAACATTAGTTCAAATGCTATGGCAGACACTATAACTGGTGGAGCATTCATGCACCTGTGTTGGGAGGCAATATCAGATATATTAGATCAGATCACTTTCACCAATTGAGAGGGTATAATTGGGAGGTAGAAAGAGGCACCAACAATTATGATATTGGTGCTTCCAGAGAGTGCAGAGTTGTTGATGATATAGTGGCACAAGAGTTTTCTCAGCTAAGGATGGAGGTTGGATTAATGATAAAGAAGTTCGTGATGATGACTTTTAAGAAGGTAAATGCAGTGGGTTCTTAGGATAAGGCCACTAGATCACATGATTCTGATTTAGAAGAAGAGGCAAAATATCTTGATAGAGAGTTAGTGTGTTTCCGAACCAAGGGGCAAGGAAACCATGTAAGAACTACTATAGGGATAAGTACAAATATTGTAAAGCCGAGAGAGGGATGATGACTGAAGATGCAAGGATTATTACAAAGAGAAGGGTAGAGTATATGTTCCACTAGGACACCATGATAGTAAATTAGTGATGGAGGCTGTATTGTTCAAGCTAGTAAAGGGTCAATAAAGTCAGGAAATTAGCCTTAAAGAGATTAAGGTAGACATTTCTTGGTTAACCCAGAAGGTAGAATCACATACTACTGGGAGAAGCAATTTGGGTAGATGTCTGCAACCTTGAATCTGAGGAAGTCGGGCACATTTCCACATAATACAATGCAAAATTCTAAGAATAACGGTCATTATCTAGCCATCACCACTCAGAGTTGTAAGGAAACTATTGATCCCCCATGCTAGTGATTGATTAGCCAAGGAATGATAGTGTTGAGGTTGATGAGGCATCTGATGCTAAGTTAGAAAATTCAACAGGTGTGGCATAATGTTGAGAAGGATAAGGGTAAGGGAAAGGTCATTGAATCGGTAGTAAAGACAATCCCATGACTTCCCAGACCTTTTTCTCAAAAATTGAAGTAGAATAAAGAAGAATAGAAGTTCAAAAAGTTCATTTGTATGTTAAAAGTGTTAAGTTTGAATATCTCTCTTCTTGAAGCTATCGAGCAGATTCCTAGATGTGCGAAATTTATGAAGGATTTGGTAAAAAATAAGAGATTTGTTAGTTATGAGCATGTTGGTGGATTGCATCATTATAATTCAATAAATTCACAATCTCTGGCTTAAAAGAAGGGTGATCCCGGAGTCTTCACGATCCCACACACCATTAGGACATCTAGATTTGACAGAGCACTGTGTGACTTGGGTGCTGACATTAACTGGATGTCGCTGGTACTGCTTAAATTGTTGGGATTCAGACCTCCTAAATAAACAATGATGTGATTGTTGATGGCAGACCTTACAGTGAAGAAGCTTGTGGGCAAATTATTTGATGTGATAGTGAAAGTGGACAACTTCATCTTTCCAGCTGGCTTTGTTGTTTTGGATTATGAACTTGATTTTGAGATGCCCATAATCTTGGGAAGACTAGTTTTGTCCATGGGAAGAGCTTTGGTGGATATGGAAACGGATATCTTTAGTTCAGGCTATTTTTAATATTCGTAGAACTATGAGGAAACTGATTGACATGAGCGTGGTTTTGATGATAAACAGTATTGATAACCCAGGAGGACATTTATATTGTTACCTTGATGAAGTATGAGTAATCAAGGAACCCACATCGTTGCACGATGTTAAATCAAGAACTGCATGGAAGGCAACCCATGGGCTTGTTGGTGAAGCCCGAGTAACCAACATAGCCATGTCTTACCGTGAAGTTAAATCAAGCGTTGGGTGGAAAACAACCCATTATTTTAGTGTTCACATTATTTTTTTCTTTTTAGAAGTGTATAACATAAAGAACTGCCTGGAAAATTGTAAAACATTACTAACTTCAGAAAATTCCAGGTAAGGGGACTTAGTGACTCACTTATGGGGGTCATAGGTCCTACTCGGGCCAGGTAAGTTGTGCAACAAATGTCAAAAAGGAAATTTGGAGGATTTTTGGGGATTTCTTAACTTTTACATATAAACCTACTTACGGTGTCGTAAATACCACTTACGACATTGAAAACTATGTTTTAGATGTCAAAACACAAAGTTTAGAGGGCCAAAAAAAAATCCTGTTGCTTATGGGCTAGGTAGGACCTACGGGCCATAAGTGGCTCCATAAGTGGTAGACTATTTTAGTCCTACCCCAACTTGAGCCAAGCCAAAACTGACCTACCACTCCATTCAAAAGCATAGAAGCCAGTCCATCAGCCCCATAATCCTCACACTTCTAACTCCCTCTAAAATTTAAACTCTTCAACTTCCTCCAAAGTCCTATAAAAGGCAAGACTCATCAATCAGCCCATCACGTGTGCGCTTAAACATTCTCCAAGGCTAATGTTTCTATACTTCAAGTTTCTACTTCCATCTCTTTAAATCGAAGGTAAATTTATTGGCTCCCATTAGTAAATTCTTGTGCTTAGTAAAAAATAAGTCGGTATTTGTATTTGCTTGCAAATTATGTAAAAATCAACAAACTTATACTTAGGATCCTTGAATAATTAAAATACTTAAATTGGTGAATTGATCTTGAATTAAAACACTGTGATCATGCCTTAAATAGAAGCAGAAGTTGAAAAGGTTGATGAACCCCAAAAGTCTTATTTGCCTTACTTGTGTTATAATAATTGTTATAAGTTGAGTGTGCAAAATTGGACTAGTATGGGCTGATTGTACTATATAGGTATGTAAAATTTGGAAAATAATTTGAAGTTTGGCAATTTTAATTTTTATTGAATGTTGCACTCCCTTATATTCCTCCTAGAACTAACACTTGCTTTTTAAGGTACTATGACACCAAAGGCTTCAACAAAGAGGCAAGGAAATTTGAGATGTCGGGATGAATCCCCTGAGCATAGTGGCTAGGAGGAAAAGTACCCGATCATCCCGGGTAAGCCAGCATCCCCACAAACTAGGGGCCAGAGATACGCTACAATTGAGGCCATTGTTGTAGTCACCTCGGGATTCAGCTAATAGCATGGACACAGTGGGGCACTCATCCCTCATCTACATAGGATGGAGCCCAGAAAACCGCAACCACACTAGTTCCTTGGATGAGGATAAAGTCAGCCAGGACTTCACCCCCACACACTGTCCATTTAAAGAGCGAGAAGAGGCTTTTGATAAGGAGGGTGAGTTCCAATTAGTATAGGAGAAGACTACATAGGACACCCAATTTGACGAGGGGTTAAAAGGTGAGTTCAAATCATCAACTATAGAGTCAGCATCGACAATACCCCAGTATAGGGATGGTATAACTCAAACAACATATTAGGTGCCCTCATCTCCAAAACCAGCCATAAAGCTCCCCGCACTGGAACCTTAGTGTAACGACCTAAGACTACCCTTTAAGTGTAACATGATGCTTAAAGTTACAAGAAACCCCAACCTAACCTATGGCCTGGCATAGGAAATTAATATTGAAAGAATGTAATAAAATATTGGACAGAAGCTATTTCAAGTAAAATAAACAGAATAATCATAATAACAAGGTAAATACTATTAAAAGATACTCTATGAAACTGATAGAAAATATGTCTAACTATCTAAAAGACTATAACCTTGATGAGTTGTTAAGACAAGCCCATAACTAACTCTAAGTAATGGAAATAAGATAAAGTACTGACGTAAATTATTGATAATATAACTAGTCCACAGCTGATGAGGACTCACCAAAATAGTAGCTGAGTGTTGTGTGAATGCACTAAGGGCAGTCCGGGTACTGAGTATCCAAACCTATATTATGAAAAAATATAGTGCAAAGAAGTATGCGATTTGTACTTTGAATGTACCAACTATGCAAAATGAAAAGCTAGCTGATATACATGTATACTAAACATGAATACATGAACATGAAAATCAAATGTAAGACGAAGTATAAACATGTGTTGGGCATTTGTATAACTAAATACAGAACACTTGGTCATACAAACCTGAACTAAACATAATCTGAATATTGAACTAAAGACAATTGGAGCTAATATTTACGACATGCCCCAATTTGAGATAATGAAGGTCCAACCTATAAACCTAATTGGAAGGGTGTCAGTACCTTTCCAAGGGTACCGATACCGGCTGGCATAGATCCACTAAAATGATGTCCCGAAGGACTAGGGTGTCAAGCCTAAACTAATGAGCGACCCCTTATAACCTATGCTGGAAATATGGTTTTATAAATCAGGGACTCCTACTAACAGTCCTTGCCTAACTGATGAGGGAAACGTCATCCCTGCATTCACTTGGTGCTAAGTATTATCCCAACTGAATGACACAAAAGTATAACTGAATCCTGAACTGATAACTAATATTCTCAAGTCATGGAATTTCGAAAGTAACAATGCATGTATAATTTGAAGTAATCACGAACATGTAAACTGATATCTGTATATACTCCTAGGTATTGCGTGTTCATAACTCCCAAACTCTATCTAATACAACTAGACCTAATAATAAGTTTGAAGCATGATAATGGAGTTTCACAAGTTAAAACTAACTAAACAATCTATCATGATGGGGAGAATTCATGATTTTTAAACATAGGGATAAAATAATTTCAAGGAAAAATACCTATTCATGGTTTAGTTATACACATAAACAGATAGGAGTAGCAAATCTCAAATTTGACTTGGAACCCAATTAAAGAGAAAAAGGAATTGTACTTGTAAGTATAAAGAGTTGTTGGGACTCAATGGGTAGAAGGGACCCACTGATGAAATCCCACATATCTAAAATCAAACCACTTAAAGACATCATCCTGAAACTTAAACTTTCTGGATAAGTTCTAGTAAGCTTTTGAAGAGAAAGGAATTGATTTTTTTTTTCAATTTCTTGACAAATTTCTGAGTTACGAGAGGTTAGGGTACTGGTTACCCTTGATAACTGATGTTTTTGAGGAGTTTAAACACTGTGGGTTTGGATAAAAGAGGTGGAATTTACTAAAAAATCCTTTTTAAAATCGTGGTGGAATGTTGTTCCTAGTCATCACAGCTCACTTGATGACTTGTACCTTTTGGTCATGAGTCATGGTCTGAGTCGTGACCTGAGGTTCTGAGATGTAGGATCTTCACTGCTAAGGTAACTCCTCCTCCTCCTAATGACTTGTAAGGCCTGACTATGAGTCATTAGGAACAGACGTAGTCTGAGACAAAATTTCTAGGTTCCTTTCGGCTAAGGTGACAAGACCACCTAGTGACTCTTTATCACTGATAATGAGTCATAGGGTCTAGTAATTACCCTTGCGATAAATTTTAAGTTCTTTACTAGAGTGGAAATGACTCACATGTAATGACTCATAACATCTGGTATCGACTCGTTACCAGAGTCACGGTCAATGCAGTGTGACAGGCTATTAGTAAAAATTTCCTTAACTTTTTGCCATGACATCCAATTAAGGCGAGACTTCTGGCATTGGAAAGCTACCTTAATGGCCTATCTTATAATGGGTGTAGAACTCTAAAGCTTGGGGTATTAAAATATCTCCCCCTTGGGGTCATTCATCTTCGAATGAAACTGTATAAGCTAAAATACAAAGGAAAAGATAAGATTTTACATTGAATGTTTATAAGTTGAACTATGAGCTGATATCTAAATTTGTGACTGATGCATAAACTAGACTGAACTCATGAATGCTTGCTATGACATGAAGATTGATGAATGGATGATATGGAAATAAAATAATTAATTATTTAAATAAACTATTACCTTAAACTATGACCGGGTTGAAAGAGAAGAGATAGGGGTACTTGGTCATCATATTTGCTTCTGCTTCCCAAGTACTTCTGTCAACTGATTGGTTTTTCTATTGAACATTTACTAAAGTGACCTCTTTATTCCTCAACCTATGGACCTGATTAAGGATCTTAACTAGGATTTCTTCAATCGAGAGGCCACATTCCATGCTAATCTTTTCTAATGAGACCACTGATGCTGCATCATCAAGGTACTTCTTCAACAAGGAGACATGAAACACCGGGTGCACAGATGCTAACTCAGCAGGCAACTCCAACTCATAAGTCAAACTCCAACTTATAACGGACAACATAGCAAGGATTGAGCTTCCTTTTCTTTCCAAAATGCTTTACCCCTTTCATGGGCAAAATTTTCAAGTAGGAAAAATCACCAATATCAAACTCATGCTCCTTCCTCCTCACATCTACATAGGATTCTGATGTCTTTTGGCCGTTTTGAACCTCTTTTAAATCAACTGAACCTATTTTATTACCTCATGGATTGAGTTTGGACCTATCATTGTTGCTTCACTAACCTCAAACCAACAAATAAGAGATCTACATCTTCAACCATACAAAGCCTCAAATGGGGCCATTTGAATATTGGAGTGATAACTGTTATTGTAAGAAAACTCAATCAACGGCAAGTGATCATCCCAACTACCCTTAAAATTTATTATGTAGGCCCTCAATATGTCCTTAAAAGTCTGCCTAGTCCTCTCTTCTTGAATATCAATCTATGGGTGAAAGTTGTACTGAGATGAACTTGGGTACCAAGACCCCTCTGGAAAGTATTCCAAAAATAAGAGTTAAACTGGGTACTCCTGTCTGAAATAATGGTCAAAGTGACTTCATGAAACTTTACTAACATCCTACAATAAAGTCTAGCATAATGTATAACTGAGTTTGAGGTATTTACTAGAAAGAAATGAGCTAACTTGGTTATCTAATCCACAAATACCCAAATAGAATTATGATGACAATGAGTATGAGGCAATCTTATGACAAAATCCAAATTCATCACATCCCACTTCCAAGTGGGTATGTTAAATTCCTGAAGAGTACTACTAGGTCTCTATTTCTTAGGCTTAACCTTCCGGTAGTTTGGACACTTAGCCACGAATTTTGCTATATCTTTTTTCATACCAATTTGCTAATAGACTTTATACAAATTACGGTACATCTTAGTTGCTCTGGGGTGAATCAAATATCAGAAACCATGACCTTGTGTTAATATCTGCTGCATTAAATCACTCCCGTTCGAAACATATAAACTACCCTAGTAACTAAGAATACCATCTCCCCCTTGAGACAAAACCTTAATCTTTTGATTCCAAACTTCCTCCTTTAACTTAAGGAAAATAGGATCACTATCTTGCTGTACCTTTACATTGGCAACCAAGGAAGATTCCAAACCATATTCCAAACCATCTTGAACCCAAACACTACCTTTGGTTGGATAAACCAACCAAACTCCCAATATAGCAAGCTGATGAACCTCATGAACTAACTCATTCGTATTATTCTCCACGTGAGCCACACTCCCCATAAACAACCTACTAAGGGCATCAACATTAATATTAGTCTTACATTGATGGTACAAGACACTTATATCATAATATTTTAATAATTCTAGCCACTTCATCTGATCAAGATATAGGTATTTCTGAGTGAAAACATACTATAAACTCTTGTGATTATATCAACATGGACCCCATAAAGGTAATGCCTCTAAATCTTTAAGGCAAAGACAACTGCTGCCAGCTCAAGAATATGAGTTGGGTAGTTCTTCTTATTAGGTTTGATCTATCTAGAGCATATGCTATAACCTTACCTCACTGCATCAAAACACAACCAAGAACAAACCTAGAAACATCGCAATACACTAGTAAGCATCTGAACCCTCTAGAAGTTTTAAACTAAAGTGGAGGTGAGTTAGGTCTTCAAATCCGAAAAACTATTTTTGCAAGAATATAAATGCTAAAACTTGACTTTCTTCTGAGTCAGTTTGGACATGGGAGAAGATATAGAAGAGAATTCCTCAACAATCCATCTGTAGTAACCAACTAATCCAAAGAAACTCTTGATATATGATTGAGAGATGGGTCTAGGCTAGTTCTGGTATTTTGAGGGTCAACTCAAATGCCCTCACTAGAAATGATATGACTAAGGAAGGCTACTAATTTCAATGATAATTCACACATTCTAAACTTAGCGAATAACAGATGATCCTTGAGAGTCTACAAGACAATCCTCAAATGGTATGCATGCTCACGCTTACTTTGAGAATAGATAAGAATGTTATCTATGAAGACTATAAAAAACATGTCTAGATACTACTTGAGCACTCTGTTCATCAAGTCCATAAAAGCAATAAGAGCATTCACTAGTCTAAAAGACATAACTATAAATTAAAAATGGTAATATTGTGTTTTGTAGGTTGTCTTCAAAATGTCAGAATTTCTAACTTTGAGTTGATGATATCCAGATCTGAGATCTATTTTAGAAAAATAGTTTACACCCTAAAGTTAGTCGAAGAAGTCATAAATCCTGGGGAATGGGTACTTATTCTTAATTATAACCTTGTTTATCAAGCGCTAATCGATGCACATTCTTAGAGACCCATCTTTCTTTTGCATAAAAATAATTAGGGTAACCCATGAGGAAAAACTAGGTTTGATGAAACCGTTATCTAGAATATCCTTTAACTGCTCTTTCAATTCCTTTAACTCAGTTGAGCCATTCTTAAGGTTGAATTAATATAGGTTGGGTATCTAGAAGAAGATCTATTTCAAAGTCAATTTCCTTCTCAGAAGGAACTCTGGTAGATCTTTGGGAAATACTTTTGGAAGCTCTTTTAATATTGGAATTGACTCGAGACTTGGGGTCTAAAAAACTGAGCCCTTGACTCGAATGATATGATAGATGTACCCTTTGGAGATTAACTTCCTTGCCTTAAGATAGGAGACGAATTGATATATAGGCACTGAGGTACTACCCCTCAATTCCATAAATGGCTTATTAGGATACTAAAATGGGACTATTCTAATTCTACAATCAACTGAGGTATAGAAATAATAGAGCCAATACATACAAAGCTGAGTGTCATCAGTGATTGAGATTCGCAAAGGACAGATGTGCGATAAGGGATACCGATCATAAGAGATATATACTAGATTTGGTAAGATGGATCACCAAACTAATTTTTGATTTGGGAGATGACACCACCTAGATTGAGGGACAGGGGGAAAATAAAAAGGTGACACTAAAAATTTTGCTGCAATGTTCTGGTAGACCATGGTTAATTTTTTATTTATGTCCAACTACTGTGGATAATTTGTTGATATGGGACTGAGCTGTATTGATCGAGAGTTTGATAGCAGGTTATGAGATTGACTTATCAACTATTATCAGGTATGAGTTGCATGTAAGAGTATGTAGGGTTTTGACCACTTTGCCCTTTCCTTGCTTCAACCAACAATTATGTTATGAGGCGGGAGTTCCTGCGATATAAAATAGAGATAGGAGATTATAGGTAATGAGCATTGGAAAACTAGTATGATCAAGGATCTAGCAAACTCGGTCCTTGCCTAGATAGTTTGTGTACCTCCGATAGTTTTTCAAGCTAAGTTTGAGGGGCCCTCAATTCTGGCACCATAGTTTGATAGGCCAAATATGGATGCTGGTGATATAGGAGTTGATATTATGTTTTGGATGGGAGAACATAGAGATAAGCCTATGATGATTTCTCAAGGATAGGGGGCCCCAACCACTTCTACTTTAGCCCTACCTTACACTTCTAAGTCGGTTGGGTAATATTCTATGCCTACTCATCCCTCTACTATGATTCCTTCCATAAGTTTAATATTAGTGCCATGGGAGTTTTTATAATTCTTAGTAAAGCATCAGGATGTGGCTACCACCCGACTTGAGAATGTTGAGTCAGAGCTTGCATCGTTGTATGGGCAAATCCGGCCTTGGGTTTAGATGAAATTAGAGACTACTCAGTTTAGGTTATGAGCTACACTTTGGCATGAGATTTTAGAGTTAACTACTAAGTTACATACTAGTATTGATGCTTTTGAGAGAGTATCATCTCAGTTAATCAATATAGAGAGTCCTGACCTAGGTGGTATTCATAAGAAGGTCGCGATACTCTGAGTAGAGGTATGATTTTACTGAGAGCCAGATTTCAGCCATTCCTCTAGTTATCACTTTATTTACTCTGCCTGTTCTTCCATGTGGCCCTATACAATTTGATTTGTTTATGGAGTATAAAGACACAGTCTCAACTTTGGGGACCAATAAATCTAGGATAAAGGATCTAGAGGACCCCTTCATTCCATTTGATCAGGCCTTAAGCTTGGCCACTTATGATTCTAGGAAATCCATTGTAGGTGATGTGGTGCGGAGAGCTGATGTTACGGTGGTTGTATCATCTAGTAGTTTCCTGCCGCCACCACCACCGCCACCAGTAAAGATACCTCCTGAGGGGGATGATCATGACACGTAAACCTAGTGCATTTTAGGTATGTCCCCATTGCCTTGCTTTATATCATTGTCATGCACTGGGGATAGTGCATAGTCTTTTAGTTAAGGGTAGGGTATATCATAACTGCCGACGATTATTATTGTCATGCTTATTTTTTATCAACTGCAGTAAGATTATAAAATTGGTATGTTTGGGAAATATCATATTGTATTGGGTTTTGTTTCATATTTTATGTGTTTTTTGGTGTAACTAGGCAAAAACTGAGTATCTAAGGCTATTGATGGGTTTTGATTATTCTTTAAATGTTTTTGGAAAAATGATACCCCTTCAAAAATTTTGTATTGAATTATGTAAGGTCTATATATGTGTGATCATTGTGAATCTCGTTATGAAATTAGGATTATAGACATAATAATCATAGCTAATATTTGGAATAACTAATTAGATAGTGGTGTGTGATAAGACCCTGTGCCATGTATATGCGAGATGCTTACTTTGTTCCCTTTGTGTGTTCAATCCAGAACTTGCCTAGTTAGTTTTGCCTAAGCTGTAGGATAGTCGGTTAGGAAAGTATCATAGGCCATTTTTAAAGTTATTCCACTGTTAGCCTAAATGACCTTCCAAATGTGAATTAAGTATTCCTTAATCCCTATTTTGAGCTTGTATTGACTATTTTTCTTATTTTCACTGTTCACCTTCCTATTCGTGTTATAATGAACCTATTTTGGTCCTGGTTTTTCTTGGATGTTGTGCACCTCAACTCAAGCCAATTTTCTAAGTTGAGGATGGATATCACAAGGGTTCGTGATGTAAAGTTGGTATGGAGAAGGGTAAATAAGAGAAATAAAAGTAGGGCTGGGTTTGGTACAAAAAGCAAAAAAAAAAAAAGATAAGTAAAAAGAGAAGAAAATTTTTTAAAAAAGAAGAAAACCATACCCAAACTAAATAAGTTGTAAAAGAATAAAAAGGGAGAAATATGGGTGGTATAAAAGAAATTGATTGATAGGTGGACCTTCTAAAGTAAGTGTAGTACTGAGGAGGCCTAGTCACTAAATTCCCATATGTACCATACTAAGCCCCAAGCCTACATTACAAGCCCAGTAAAGTCCTATTGTGATCCTATCTCGACTGTCTGAAAGTTAAGGTGATGAAAATAAGGGAAAGCCTATGGCATTTTGTGCAAAATATTGGAAATTATTTTCAAGTTGAGTGTCTCATGATCGTTCATGCATTAGCATATATTATTCTATTAAGTGAGTGGGACTTCTTTGTTGTGAGGGTACATGGGTTGTGTTGCTAGCTGTTTATCTGTTCGGATAATGTAACTTGTATATATGCAAGATTATTTGTTGCTAATGTAATGTCATATCTTTATTTGTTTGTGTTATATTGTTTTGCTTCATTGATAAACAGTTGGGTTTAAAGTGTTAGAATAGGAGAGGGTAATGTTCTTGAGTTTAAAGTTGATGATTGACTGCCATGGATGTCTTAGATTTCACCTGGTTAAGTATAGAGTTTTTGTTTATTGTGTTTTTGTTGCCTGAGGACATGCAAATGTTCTGAGTTGAGGGTGGTTAAGTTCTATGGTTTCATAGAACTTTTGACGCTTAAAATTACAAAAATGTGTAGTTACTTAGGTCGTTGTGTTAGATATGATGTGCTTTATGCTGTGTTTTGTAGGAAACTAGGTTTTGGGAGCTAAAAAAGAGAAAATAAGTTGAAATTGAAGATTTGGACTACCTACATATGGGAACCTACGACTTTGGGTATAACCTACGTGGCTTTGGTACCAGAATAAGTAACCGGGATTTGATTTTCATAATTTCAGAAGTTGAGATTTTGGCCTTATTACCTACGGGACAAGTGCCAAATGTTGAAGTTTCAGAGAGAAGCTTCAAAAGTTTAGACCTTGTCACCTACAGACTGTAGGTTCCACCTACTTCTTGTATGTGGCTTCGTAATAGACTGACTCTAGTTTTCCCTTTCTTTTTGGAAAGGTTTCCTAGGGTTTCCATGTATTCTATAAATACCCTTTTGATGTTTATAGTTAGTTTACGCACTCATACAATTCACAAACATATGTTTTGATTTTAAGGTTAGCTTTTGATCTTGGGATTCTTGTGTTCTTAGTATTTGGTCGATTTATTTATTTGAGACTTTGTATATTATTGTGTGATTCATTCTATGCTTTCACTTATGAATTCCATAGATTATTTCACAAATATGAGTAACTAATTTCCTTAGCTAGGGTTGTGGGAGCCCTGACTGATTAACAATATAGGGGAAGTGCAACGATGTTCCCAGCCAATATTCTTGCATGTATTGTGATCATCTTCAGTTTAATAAATACCTTAGCTATTGCAAGCATTTTGAACCCGCTTTTATTCACTCCTAACCTCAAAAGAGAGGTAGAAATTAGGAAAAGAAGATCAAAATAGTAATTTGAGATTCATCTCTATCAAATAATCCCGCCATCTCATTTAATTAATTAAAGAGTCAAAAGGTAATAGTTAATTTAGGATCTACAATGAGGGTTAGTAAAGTGACACTATGAGGCTAAAAAGTTAAACAATAAATTCAATAAAGACATTTATAAGATGGTTGATACATGACTTATAAGATTCTTTATGCTAAATATTTGGTTAGTTCAACAGAGTACTATGAACCTACAGAGTTAGAAAGCCAGAGGGAACACAATCCTAGTCTTCATTTCAGATTATTTAAAATCAAAACTATTCAAGTTTTGTTACTTTTTATAGATCAAAACAAATCACCCCATTACTTTTCTGCACTGCCCGACTTTTTCAACAAGTTCCAGAGATAGTTTTTAACTATTCCCTATGGGTTCGACCCTAACCTAGTTGGCTTACTATATTTTTGTATCAACCATTTTGTACTTTTAAGGAGGTGTACTTTTGGGAAACATCGGGAGTTGATCCCACAGGTAATAGGTCAAAATCATATCTCAAACTTGCTTAAGTATGCAGAAGTACGGGAAAGTAAATAAGAGTTTACAGTAATCAGTAAAGAGTAACAAGTTTTGAATGGTTTTAGTTGTAAATGATCTGGAATGACACTAGGACTATGTTCCCCTGGCTTCCAAACTCCATAGGTTCTCGTGCTAAATCCAACTATATTACTGTTACACACCAAAGTTTGAAAATCTAGGAATTACCAAATGTCTTATGGACTCGTAGGTAGAAGATACGATCCGAACTAGGCCTGGTCATGACGGGTATCTCAAGTCCAACAAGGACCGGAGACCACTCCCAACAGCCACTGTAGACCAGCTTGCATCCATGTCAGATGAATTCCAAACTATAACAAGATAAGAGAAATTGAAATTTAAGATATTATGATATGTCAATAACAAATACAAACTAACAACAAAACCATCCCAAGTCCACAATAGTCCGACAAAGCCTCTACCAAACCGAATATCAATAAAGTGTCGGGCAATGCCTCGGAATATAGCCAAAAATATTATTCGATAGTCTGTAACTAAAAAGGAAAATAAAATCTTGAAATGGAGGCTTCCAAAGCATGGAAGCTCACCATTTCAAGTCAAATATCGATCAATCCATAATCATTGAGAAGAAAAAGTAGAAGTATGGCCAAATCCAACATCGCATGGGGACACAACGTCCGAAGACAGTTAGTGGGGTGAACGCTATCATTTAACTTAGGGATGAAAATATATAATACCGTCAATTGAAAGTCAACCAATGCATATATCCATATGCAAATGCATATATATATATACATATATATATATTTCATGCGGGGATAGGGAACAAGGTTTATCATGCACTTTAAAATTTAACTTGGATGGCGTAGCTCAACTGTCATATAATAGTACCCACGGGCTATATGGGCCCCAGATATTACCCCCTAGTCGGGCCCCAGTGCATGTAGTTACACAAACCAGAAAATAATTTCATCTATATGTACACGGGGGTCTCAAAATATCAAACGTATACTAAGGTGACTTCAGCACCCGATCATGTAATAATTTTTGGCAAACTCGAACCTCCATAATCACGAAGTAACAATAAAGGGGACTTAAACCTCCCTGGTTATCTTGACCCCTGTGTCGCCAAACGCGGTTTACAGTGTGGGTCACCTAAAGCTCTACTTTCACGACTTAGCTACACAACCCTTATTAGAGCCTAAGTAAACTATTTGTCACACAATCACATGTTGGTTTTGTCATACCAACTACCCTTTCAAGGTAACAACAACATGCCAAGAAAGTTTTCCATTTATTTGGGGAAAAAAACTCCCTTTGTTAATTAATACATGGTGGGGGAGCACCGATTCTCTTTATTTATTAGATCAGACCATTATGTTTCAAATACCTTTTTATATCATGCAATAGTTCAAGACCAGTTCAATTTACAAATTTCCACCTTTCTCATAATTAAAACCAATTTCACATTATGGGGTGGGGGTCATAACCACTTCTAAGTCACAAGTTTGGGAAAATCACAATTTCCTAGTTCATTCACCATACCCATGCACCCACAAGTTTAAAACCATATTTAAAGCATGATTAATCATATATAAACCATAGGAATTGTTCAACAACAAGCATTAAAAACCCCAAACTTTGTATCAAAACCAACATAAACATCTCACGAATAATACTTTAAAATACATGATTTTACAAAATTAATAATGAGGGAAGAGTCACATACCTGAAATAGTAAGTGTACGGAGAGAAATCTCCTTTGAAATCCCTAATTTATCAACTTCTTGGAAATCCCAAGTATTCTTGACCTAGAGGAATTAAAGAGTGTTGAGAAGTTACTTTGATGTGTTTGTGAGTGCTAATGCCACCCTAAAAGAGTTATAAGACGTGGGTTTCAAGTTAGGTAAGAGGAAAAATGTCTAGAATGCCTTTAACTTAAAAGCTGAAAAGTGATACCTTTGACTACGGGTCAACCCTTGACTCATAACCACTTCTTATGACTCATCACCATGAGTTGTAACCAAGATAATACCACCAAGGAAACATACGCGGCTGACCATATGACTCAGCCACAGGAATTATAATGGGACCCTATTATTCGTAGGGTCCAGTCGTAATCAACACAGAATCCAAATTGGGACTTGCACAGGACACCCTATGATTACACCAAACGACTCATAATATATCATTATATATCTTAGTAAGACACTTGTCTTAAGAACAAAATCAAGCCACAAACTTACTAATTTGGTTATGACTCGTCAGGACATCTTACGACTCATATGGTAAGTTGTTACCAAGGGATGGAGCTCAAACTCAAGAAATTTCCAAGGGCCAAAAATCTGGGGTGTTTCAATTCTTCCCCACTTGGATCATTCGTCCTCGAATGATGGATCAAGGTAATTACTTGCATGATTTGACTCCATATACCCCTACTCTTACCTTAACAAAGATAGAAAACAAAGATGCCAAGAAAATGATTCTTTTCTTTAACAAAGTTAGAAAATAAAGATGTTAAGGAACACACTTATCTTAAGCATGATTATATTGAGTGGAAAATAAGAATTGATACTTGGATTTCATGTCCTCTCTGGCTTCCCAAGTAGCCTCTTAAACCTTGTGGTTCCTCCATAGAATTTTTACCGAAGCTATGTCCTTCATTTGCAACCAACTAACTTGCCAATCTAAAATTTCAACCAGGTTTTCCTCATAAGATAAGGAATCCCTAATACCTACCTCTTCTAAAGGAAAAATTGTTGAAGGATCACCCACGTACTTTCTCTACATGGAAACGTAAAACACCGGATGAATATATCTCAAACTAGGGAAACTCTAATTCATATGCAATATTGCCGACCTTCTTCAACACCAAGTATGGATAAACATTTCAGGGACTAAGCTTTCGCTTCTTACAAAACTTCATCACTCCCTTTATGGGGGATACCTTTAAGAATACCCAATCATCAACACTTAACTTCAACTCCCTTTGCCTTACATCCGTGTAGGCCTTTTGGCGACTTTAGGAAACTTTAAGTCTATCTAAATCAACTTTACCTTATTTGTCGCTTGGTGAACTAAATCTAAGATAAATATCTCAGCCTCACAAACTTCAAACCACCTAATGAGAGACCTACACCTCCTACCATACAAGGCCTTGAAAGGATCCAAATCAATACTAGAGTGACAACTAGTATTATATGTAAACTCTATAAGAGGCAAATGTTCAACCCAACTACTACCATAGTCAATCACATAAGCTCTAAGCATGTCTTCCAGTATTAGAATAGTACTTTTCTCTTGCCCATCTGACTCCGTGTGGAAAGCAGTACTAAGGATCACCTTAGGTACCAAGCCTCTATAAAAGAATGCCAAAAATATGATGTGAACTACCACGATATGACATGACAGAAACAGGTCCCCATGACACTTTATAATCTCCTGGAGGAACAACTTCTTATAGTTTTCTGCCAAAAAATTAGTCCTCAATGGCAAGAAGTGAGTAGACTTTGTCATCCTACCCTCGATGACCCAAATCGAATCAAACTAACTCTGAGAACGATGAATACTAGTAATGAAATCCATATTAATTACTTCCCACTTCCATACAGGCAACTCAATTTCTTCATTCAATTCTCCGTGTCTAAAGTGCTTAAGTTTCACTTGTTGACACACCATACATTTAGCCAAAAAACTGGCCACATCTCACTTCATATTATTCAACTAATAAATCTCCTTATGATCATGATACATCATCGTGAACTAGGATGAATGTCATAACGCGACTCATGAGCTTTATCCAATATCCTCTCTCACAACCTATCTATATTGCGAACACATAATGTTCCTTGGTACTCAAGATACCATTGCCACCAATCTCAAAAGCTACAACCTTTTGCTGACCTAAATATCTCTTAAGTTTTATTAAGACAAGATCTAATACCTGTTTCCCGTTTATTTCTACAACAAGGGATGACTTCGCCACTTCTTGCACAAACACACCACCATTCTCAAAGACTAAGAGATGAACTCCAAGGTTAGCCAAATGGTGAATATCTTTAACCAACTCCCACTTATCCTAATCCACATGAGTTAGACACCCTATGTATAACCTGCTAAGAGCATCAACAACCACATTAGCTTTACCTCGGTGGTAATAGAGACTCATGTTGTAGCCTTTCGGTAACAAATGGCACCTTCTCTGTCTAAGATTCAACTCCTTCTGTGTGAACACATTGTAAGCTCTTATGATAAAAAAAAATATCTACATGAACTCCATACAAATACTGATGCCAAATCTTTAAAGCGAACACCACAACCAACAACTTCAAGTAATTACTTGGATAATTCTTCTCATGAATACAAGTCCCACATGAGACACATCATAATAAACCATAAATTCATCACCCTACCTGCAGCATTAATACAAAATCAAGTCCCACATGAGACACATCATAATAAACCATAAATTCATCATTAACCTCTGGTAGGGTCAAAACTAGAGCAAAGTAAACTCACATTCAACGTCTCAAAACTACCCTCACAAGCATCAGACCATAAGAACTTCACTAGGGAAGTTATAGTCAAGAAGATCTCCAAAATCTCCTATAGTAACTGGCTAAATCGAAGAAGCTCCTAATATCGGTTAGAGTACTGGGCCAAGGCCACCTATTAAATACTGAAACTTTCTGCACATCCACTATGATCCCTTCACTAGAAATGACATGAACCAGAAAAGTAACAGATTTCAAACAGAACTCGCACTTTGAAAACTTAGCATACAAATTCTGATCATTTAAGGTTTGCAACATAATACAGAGGTAATTGAAATAATCTACCTCACTTTTGGAATACACCAGAATATCATCTATAAACATGATAATAAAAAAATCCATTAACAAATGGAAGACTATATTCATCAAGTCCAAGAATGTCGGTGGGGCATTCGTCAACCCAAAAGACATGACTAGGAATCATAGTGACCATACAGGGCTCAAAAAGAAGTCTTAGGGATATCTACCTCCCTAATATTTAGTTGATGATAACTTAACTGAAGATCAATCTTAGAGAAACGTCTAGCACCCTAAACTGGTCAAACAAATCATCAATCTGAGGAAAGGGATACTTATTCCTCACGGTTACTTTATTTAATTGGCGGTAATTAATACATATCCAAAGGGATCCATCCTTATTACACACGAAGAGAACAAGAGCATCCCATGGTGAAAAATTAAGGTGGATAAAAGCATTGTCAAGAATATCTTTCAACTACACCTTAATCTGCTACACTCATCCATATCTATTCTATAAGAAGGGATGAAAATAGGACAAGTGTCCAGAATAAGGTCAACCCCAAAGTTAATTTTCCTATCGGGAGGGATACCAGAAAGATCATCAGGAAAAACCTAGGGGAATTCATTAACCACGGGAATAGATTGTAAGAAAGGACCCTCCGAGTTAGAATCTCTAACTTGGACCAAATTATAAAGACATCTCTTAGAAATCAAATTTTGGTCTCTAAGATATGATATGAATCTCCCCTTAGGCATGATGTTGGGCGTATTTATACGTCTAAGCACCATAACTTACCCATGTTTTAGCTAAGTTTTGAGAATAAAATACATAATTCTTGCACTTTTAGTCTATTTTTAGTTATGTGAGCTGACGTATGTGATTAGCATGCTTTTCAGGTACTAATGAGGAAGATTACAACACTTTGGGGACCTGTGGACAGCAAAGGAAAACTTCACATAAAAAGGAAAGCAGCTTTTGGACTGAATGTGATGTATGGGAACTTTTTCTCGGGCAAACTCAATATTTTTAAATAGTTAAGGATGCAGTAGCAATTTATTAGAGAAGGATGTTATTAAAAGCATTATTGCTGAATTTTTTGGGAGGATTCACATTCTGTATTATTTTGAAAACAAGAGAAAGTGGCTTAGCTTGAGGACGGAGAGAGAGAAACACTTTTCTCTCTTATTTTTGCTATTCATCTTTATCAGCAAGACCGTTCTAAGTTTTGGTATGATGAATATGTCTATTTTGATTTCCGTTTTATCAATGAGTAGCTAAGTTTATTTGCTAGGGTTATGGAAACCTTGTAGTATACTCTCTATTGCTGTGGGTTTTTGAATTTATGATGTGTTAATCCACTTATATCATTACTCTCTTCATTTTGATTGAATTCTCGTGGTTGCAAACATACGGAATGAGCCATTATAGCAATAACTTGTTCGATAGAAAAGTTACTGTTTGGAAAAGAGAGTGTGACAAGAAAATAGGGTTTCCAACCTCTATTTTACACGTTAATGCCTTAGCAGGATTAACTTCTTGGAGAGTTCGTACAATTGGTTGTACACTTTGGATTCGAGAGAACTAAAGTGAATAAATCCTTGATGGTTGAAAAACACTTGGATTTAGAATTAGAATACGTCTCTCTATAAGTGCATGAATGCATAAAATCTGTATTACTCATAGTTAATAGAGAAGTAGAAGCTACAAGGTGGACATAACCCGAACTTGTCATTCTCTATGATCAAATATTATTACACATATCATCTCATCGTTACACTGATAATATTATTGTGTACCTAAACTGAAACCCCCTAACCTTGGAACCTTCGATCAACAGTCTAATAATAATCGCAATACTTAGTGATCATAGTATTCCCTGTGGGATTCGACACCCAACCCAGTTGGGTTCTATATTTGACAGCGACCGCTTGCACTTTCTAAAGAGAGTTGTAATTTGGGCGTATCAAGGCACTAGAGAACCCCCTTCCCACTCAATAACCGGCTTATTTGGGAACTTAAGCATGACATTACGGGTTTGAAAATCTAAGGAGGCACAGCACGAGTTGAACCGGTCCATCCTATTATGACATCAAAATCAACTATGTCTAACTCTATCAGATATACTAGAGTTTCTCTGCCACCAACAGATACCATAAAACCCCTATAGACTCTTCTAGCAACCATAAAGTCACCGACTAGGGTAGAAATAGAAAAGAGATAAGGGATACACTTGATACCAAAACCAAAATGTGCAACCACAAATGAGGTCACATAATAAAGAGTAGACCCTAGATCAAGCAAGCAATACACATTACAAGAAAAAGTCGTAACAACAAGTGATGACATCGGGAGATGCCTCAGAGTCCTGGTAGGTAGCAAAAACATACAAGTGATTTTGTCCAGTGTCTGTACCAGAAGCAAAAGCAACACTATTTCATGCAGGAACCGATGAAGTAGAAATATGAATCTTATTTTCCCCTGAAGCAAACTTAGAAGGACAATCCCACAGTACGCCTGTCCGCAAAATCTACAAAAAGGATATAATAGAACAGACTAAGCCCCACTATCCTGAGATTGGGCACTTTATGCCTAAAACCTATTATCATACTGTGAGTGACGATCACCCGATGACTTTGGATAAGGAGCACTAGCTGTAGAGTAGGAACCAGAATTCTCCCACTTCTTCTGGGATCATTTTTCACTATTTATACCACTCTGCTACCAACCTCCGACTTGATTAGAAAATCTAAACTTCTTATTCTACCTTTCCTCTATCTCTGCCTGCTTCTTTTTCTCTTTCTCAACCTGATGCATATACACAACTAATATGAAGATTTTTATATCCTTGTTTAACAAGGTAGCCTTACTCTCTAGAATAAAATTATGGGGCAACCCAAAAGCAATTTCCTCATTCCAACCCTCATGCTAGACACTAACTCAGGAGCATACAGGGATAACTGATTAAATTAAAAGGCATACTCTTTGACCATTATCCTACCTTGCTTTAGATTAACAAACTCTTCTACTTTTGCCTCCCTCAACTCCTAAGGAAAAAGGCAGTCCATAAAAGCATTAGAGAAATCATCCCACAGTATGGATTTAACATCACCTCCCCTTAACTATCCTAATTTCTCATACCACTAGTATGCTATATTGTTCAGTCGATAGGCAACAAATTCCACACCCTCAACATTCAAAGCATGCATAACCTAGAAGATCTTCCCTATCTCATCTATAAGACCTTGAGGATCCTCTTCCACCTTAACACAAATAAAAGTTAGAGGACTCAACCTCACAAATTGGCCAACCTTTGTGTCCTTAAAATATGGAGTAATAGAAGCTATACGCTCAAACTGAGAAGTTACCAACTAAGCTAACATATGAATAGGCTAACAAAATTCCACATTTGACACATCTTCCTAAGGAGCTCAGGGAGGACTAGATAGGACCGGTGGAACTCTAGAAGGGAAATCAGGAACTGGACCTCTAGACTGGGTCTGTACCACGTAAATAGGGTGTGTCCTATCAACATTGTCCCTACGTAGAACAGATGGGTTTATGATGTTCAAATCATCTGGGAGGAATGATCTAAAAAGAAAACACACAGGAATTAGAGAGACTCAAGACCTTAGACTCTATTGCTTGAAATAGAACAACAAGAAAGGGAAATATTCCTAAATGCCTCGTAGTCTCTCCCTTATAAGTGTGGTATGCTACAAACACATAAAAGAGACTCTACTCAATACGAATTTATGGATACCCAATTGACCATGAACCTAGGATCTGATACCACCTTGACACGAACCAAACCAAGGCCTGGTCATGAAGGGTATCTCAAGTCAAACAAAGACCGGAGACCACCCCTAACACTCACCGTAGACCACCTTACAACTATGTCAGATAAATTCTAAACATATAACAAAATAAGAGAAAGTAAAATTCTAATATATTATAATATGTCCATAACCAAAACCAACCAATAACCAAACAATCCCAAGTCCACAGTAGTCCAACAAAGCCTCTACCAAATAGAATATAAGAATAGTATCAGGACATTTCCCCAACTATAGCCAAAAGTAGTTTATAATCGTCTATAACTAAAAAAGAACACATAATCATTAAATGGAGCCTTTCAAATCATTGAAGCTCACCACTTCAAGTCGAATCCTGATGAATCCACCATCACTGAGCAAGAGAAGTAGAAGTGTGGCCAAATTCGACATCGTGTGGGGATACAAAATCCGAAGATAGTTCGCGGGGTGAGAGCTACCATGTAACTCAAGGATAAATATAAAATAATGCCTTCAATTTAAACCAAGTCAACAAATGAACATAACCATATGACATATAAATATAAATATATATATATATATATATATTTCATACCGAGATAGGGAACAAGGTTTAAGATGCACTTCAAACCTTAACCTTTATTGTGTAGCTCAACCATCATATAATAGTACCCATGGGCTATATAGGCCCCATATATCACCCCCTGGTCATGCCCCAATACATTTAGCTGCACGAATCAGAGAATAATCTCATATATATGCACACGGGGGAGTCGAACCCCAAATATGTACTAAGGTGACTTAAGCACCCTTTCATGTAATAATTTTTGGGGGACTCAAACCTTCCTAATCATGAAAGAATTATATAGGGGACTCGATCCTCCCTGGTCATCTTGACCCCCTGATCAACAAATATGGTTTCCATCATCGGTCACCCGGACCTACACTTTTACAACTCAGCTACACAACTGTTATTAGAGACCAATTAGAACATTTATCACACAATCCCATTCATGAACTACATTTCACATTAAGGCATACATTGTTGGCATCGTCATACCAACTATACTTCCAAGGTAACAATAACATACCAAGATAGTTTTCCATAATCTTAGGGAAAATTACTCTCTTTGCTCATTAATAAAAGGTGGAGAGACACCAACATCCTTTGTTTATTAAATTAGACCACTGTGTTTCAAATATCTCTTTATATTATGCAATAGTTCAAGACTAGTTCAATTTTACAAACTCCCACCTTTCTAATAATTAAAACAAATTTCACATTATGGAGTTCGGGTCATAACCACTTCAAAAGTCACAATTTTGGGAAATTACTATTACCTAGTTAATTCACCAAACCCATTCACCCATAAGTTTAAAACCATATTTATAGCATGATTAATCATATATAAACCATAGGAAAACATTGTTCAACAACAAGCATTCAAATCTCCCACCCTTTGTTTCAAAACCAACATAAACATCTCATGAATAATACTTTAAAACACATGCTTTTAAGAAATTAACACCTAGAGAAGAGTCACATGCCTGAAATAGTTAGATGTACAGAGAAAAATCACCCTTGAAAGCCCTAATTGATCAACCTTTTAGAAACCGTAAGTGTTCTTAACCTTGAATAAATTGAGAGTGTTGAGAAGTTACTGTGATGTATTTATGCGTGCTAATGACACCCTAAAGGGTTTATAAGATATGGGTTTCAAGTTGGGTAAGAGGAGATATGTCTAGAACGCCTTTAACTTAAAAGCTGAAAAATGCCACCTTTGACTACGAGTCAACCCTTGACTCGTAGACACTCTTTATGACTCATCACCACGAGTCATAACCAAGGAAGTACCACCAAGGAAGCATACATTACTGACCTTACGACTTAGCCATAGGAATCATAATGGGACTCTACAACTCGTAGGGTCTAGTCTTAATAAATATAGAACCCAAATTGGGACTTACATAGGACACCCTACAATTACACCTAATAACTTGTAACATATCCTCAAGGTTCGTAGTGAGCCACTTGTAATTAGAGCAGAATCTATCCATAAAATTATTGATTTGGTTATGACTTGTATCAGGGACTCATCAGGAAACACTAGACTCATAGGGTTAGTGTTACAAAGGTAGCGAGCTCAAAGCTCAAGAAATTTTTATGGGCCAAAAATCAGGGGGTTTTCAGTAAATCTCACCCTTTACCTTGTAATTCTCAAGGTGTCGCCATACTAACCCTTGTCATTGATCCCAATTTAACTAACACCTTGTGGGTCTCTAGTTATTAGACGAGGGTTGATACCCTTGAATCATTATTGTAATCCCCTTTTCCTAATCTCAATTTCTCCAGTGAAGACAATCTCAAATATAGGTAAGTTCTTAGAGGTGGCTGCAACTAAGAAAGAAAATAAAGTGAAGAAGATTAGACTACACATATAAATAATAATCTATTTAAACCTCACACTTCCCTAACTTTATTATTTTGCCAGTGTTCCCACAACCCTAGTTAAGTGAATTAGCCGCTCATAGTTGAACAAAAATACATAGAGTTCAATAAAGAAATCATAGAAATAATCTCAAAATAGTAAAGAATAAAACTCA